>NC_056741.1:705063979-705191479 GCF_019279795.1 Protopterus annectens
TTATAATTTAGTTATACCTTTAATCCTATTTTATTGTTGTTCCTATGTGTGTAATTTAGGCTGTGCCTGCAAGTGATCACATTAGATTAGTGCTTTATCCCATTAAATACAGACAAACAAACAAACAAATAAATAAATAAACAAATAAATAGCAGAAGAAGGACAGTCTGAAGGGTCACCATTTAGAAGGACTATTTTGACATAATGATATTCATGACCCTTACATTTAGTATGGGCCTTTAGGCACCACATCTTTTTGACACTAAAAAAGAATCTGGAATAATATCAGAATCCTTGTTGGTTTTGTAGGACATCCTGGCCTGTTCTTTCCTCAAGGAATGTTTTCACTTCCTTATTGCCTGAGTTTCCTGTTGGGTATGGATATCTAATCAGTGCAGAGATGGGATGGGAGGGGAGGAGGGAAGGACATTTAACAAGAAAGCATCATGTTCTTTATCCATGCATGAGCTGTAATGATGAATCATGCTGAGGATTTGAGGAACATTTGCCTGTTCTTGTCTTCATTTGGTGGTCATCAAAGTAGGACTCATGTTCATAGGTTCATAGGTTGTTACAAGGCTAATGACCACTAGGACCCTTACAAGCCTAGCCATGCACCTCAAATCATTTGGGCCCCAAAAATCATATGGGGGGGGGCATATTAGTAGGCAGGTAGCTAAGGATGTGTAGGGGAAGTGTTAGTTAGAATAATGCTTTTCTTATTGATGGCCTCTGTCCATAAGGGACACAGGGGCTAGATCAAGGGTAAATTTAAGAATTCCCATCCAGATGTTAAGGCTTCATTTGAATAGGGTCAGGGCTGACCTCTGTTTTACATGGATAGGGAGCCTATTCCACAGTGCAGGGATCTTTTGAGACACATATCTGTCTCTCCAACATGTTCTATTTATGTCACAAGCAAAGTTCAGATCCCTAGAACTAGTATTTCTGGTGCTGTTTGTTTTGTACAATTAATGCAGATCCATCAGGGCTAGTTCTGAGGAAGTCCTGTAAACCAGGCAAATATCCCTTCTCAGCAGCCTGTAGGAGACTGAATACAGAGAAAGAGCCTTTAGGCAGTCATTATAGTACAGGGTATTCATGCCCTAAATTCTCCTGGTGAGAAACCTTTGTTGGCTTTCCAGCTGTTGTAAGTGTCTGGTTAGATATTATGCCAAAGGAGGCATTGTATTGAAATGGGCCAAGTAGAGTGGTACTATAACTTCTTTGGACCTGGATGCCATACCCTTACCTGTAAGATGGATGACATAGACTGATTTTCTTATTATCTTAGCTACATGTGGGTCAATGGCCAGACTGCTGTCTACATATGCTTCCAGGTTCCTTACTATTGGGTTGGCTTTTAGTGGTATTTTATTGATGGAGTAATTAACTTGCATTGTCAGTTTCCCAAAGGGCATTACAATGCATTTTTGACACTAAGTTTTAGGCCATGGCTTTGGCACCAGTCATTTGTCTGTGTTAACTCATTCCTTCCGGTACAGCTCTTTTGAGTGTATACCTTTAACTCCCAGTGGGTGTGGCTTTAGCCTTTAAAAAATGAAGTTATCACCTTACAGGTCTAGCAAATACTCATTGACAGAGGTCATATATCAATACAACTGTGTTTGCCATTATATATGCTTCAAGAAAAAATATTCTGATACTGTGTATGGTTTTGGAATTATTAATGCAAGTATGAACAGGCGATATTTGACACCTAGAGGCGCAGTAAGAGGTAACTGCAAAAACGCCTGGAGATGTCACTCAGCTGTAATGAGTTAAACCCACTTGTAAGATGTTTGTGTCTAGGGGTGAATCTATAATAGCTCCCAATTTACAGTCATCTGCAAACTTGGTGAGCAATAAGCCTATAAAATTAGCCTTGATGTCTGCGAAGTAGATGCAAAACAGGAGCAGGCCCAGTACGAAGCCCTGGGGTACTCCACTGGTCACCGGTTTCTTGGTGGATAGTGTATCCCAACATCTTGACTCCTGTCTGTGAGCCAGCCAGCAATCCAGCAAGTTATGTAAGGGTTTACACCTAGCTCAGAGAGCTTGTCAACAATGCTTGAATGGGTATTGCATCAAATGCCTTAGCCAGTCAAGATATGCAGCTTGCACTGTTTTACTCTCATGCATTGCCTTGGTGACCCCCTCAAAGGAGACTACAAGGTTAAGTAGGCATGACCATCCCTTAACAAAGCCAAATTGGGATGGGTCCAGTGTCTGTAGGTTGCCAATGTTTTTTGTTTTTTGTTTTCATGATAATTTGTTCCATGACTTTGCATATTAGACTTGTTAGACTGATGGGTCTGTAGTTCCCTGAGTTGGTTGATGGTCCACCTTTGTGGAAGGGAATGACTGTAGCAGTCCTCCAATCACTTGGAACATAGCCTATTTGAAGGCTGTAGTTGAAGAGTGCCTCAAGTGGTCCTGATAGGTCATGTTTTAGACTGTTCAGAAGGCAACCAAGGATGATGTTGGGGACCATGGAAGTGCTGTTCTTAGCATTAGTGAGTGCTGCCAGCACCTAGTCCCTACTTATAGCTGGGGAAAGTATGTTGGGGGGATTTCACTTGGTGGAGCTGCGGGGGGGGGGGGGGGGGGGTTGAGCTAAATTTATCAGCCAATAGATTTACTATGACACCCTGATCGGTGGAGGTGGTACCATTCACTACCAGTTCAGCATATTGTTATGAGTTACCTCTAAGGTTCCAGACATAGCTGAAGAATGCCTTCTGATTGTCCTTAGCCTGTGAGGCTATCAGGTTTGCTGAAGATCATCCTGGGGCTGTCCATTGCCTCTAAGAAAGCACTGAGGACCTCAGCTTGTGGGCCAGAGTCCTTTCTGGGAAACAGCAGGAGAACCCTGTTGAGATCTAGAAGAGTCCTGCCATTGTGGCCTTGTGTTTCAGCACACCAGTGTCTCTGCTGACCACTCTGCATATTACATAAGGAGTATTGTGGAGGGGGAAGCTTCACAACCATAGTAGGAAGGCTTTGCACTTTTCCCTTTACAACTTTAACATAATCGTCCACCTCAGTTAATAACATGAATTGGTGATTCTATAAAATATACATTAACAACCTCAGGAAAATAAGGTGTGACAGAGCCAGATGTGTTGGTGTAGTTATACTGGATCCTACCTCCCTGCTGGACTCATCTGCTGCATTATATATAATTTAGACCATGAAATTGCCAGTAGTGAAAAGAGTGGAGGGCTGGGACTTAAATGTGTCCTTAAGGTCACTATCAAGCAGCCTCCCTAAGGAATGCTGCACCCCATCTAGAATGCCCCCTTGGAGGTACAGCATCTATGTCAGATAGTTCAGTGACACAATGGATAATGTGGAGGATGAAAACACATGCTTTTGTGGCCTATCCAGGCCCTTTATTGCCTAGATGGATAGATAAAGTGGGGTCTACATTAAAAGCTCGAAGAGCCATTACATCGAATGCCTCTTCAGCGACACATAAACACTGACCGAACTAAACCACGAACTTTCAAAACAGCGATTTATTTTCCTGGGAAAGAAATCGCTAGCACCAAAAATACATATACACAATTTAAAACATAACTAAGTGGAGGGCTGTGACCCCACACACCCCCTAACTAAATTACTACTCCGAGATCGCACTACAGTGGGGTAAAGGGCAATGTCATGGCTCAGGCCAAGAAATTTTTTTCCCTGGGAAAAAAAAATTGCTGACCTGAGCCTTCACTAGTTTAAGATTTTGGTCTATATGTGTCGGGGAAATGGCATTCGCTGTAATGCCATTTCGCTGATCTAATATAGATCCAATAAAGAGCTGTTGAGCAGTATGGTTCCTCTTCAGATCTAGCTCTGAGCCACTGACAACAGTCTTGGTGTTTTATCCCATAGTGAACATTCCTTGGGTGGTTGGAATACCAACTCACATTCCTTGGAATTCAGGCCACTGTGCCCAGGTATTTCCAAGTATAAGTAACTATGTCTTGAAAAGTATTTACCAAACCAGGATGACAGTTCTGCTGTTTTTGCATTTTTCTGCAGTCTTCCATGGGGAGAGGATACAGATTCAGAAAGTCATTCCTAGGTCTTCATCATGAGCTTGAGTATCTTCCCACAAAAGTTTGGTCCTGAGGTGTAGAACATGTCCCTTCCTTGCCACCAACTTCTTAAGAGATGGTTCTAGCTTCTGTTTAGGTTGCAGGTGCTTGATCTTTCTGTAATTGCTCTATGATCCTCACAAAACACCCCAAAGCTGCAATCATCAGAGACAAAGATATGTAAATTGATGTTACTTGCAGAACAAGATTCTCATCACTGTGACATATTAATGAATGTGCACTGGCTTCTGATAGCTAGTTGAGCTAATTTTATTTTAAGTACAGTACTATTCAAGCTAATGCATATGGGCTACTGCCCACCTCCAAAAACTAAACTATCCCTTAGGGAACAAAACTTTTCACTGAGAGTCAGCCAAGTTCCTTATCTTACCCTAGCTAGACAATGCTATACATTAGATATTGGTGAAAATTCTTTCTCCAACTAGGACAAGCACTAAGGAACAACCTTCCAGCTGAAATTAAATCTAATAAAACTCTGGGTATGTTTGCAAAAGTCCTTCAAAGATTTATTTTCAAAGAAGCTGGTTGCATGTGTTTCCATGATACTGGTTAAAGAATGACTATGACCAAAGTCAACCAATGCAAACAATGTACATTATAACTAAATATGCAGTTGTACAACATGCTTATTCTGACACCATGTGTAAACAGTAAAAAAGCAATGTATTTCGGATTTTGCTGGTTAGGAATCACCACAGCAGATCACCGGTCTGCAGATTGATTGGCAGTGAGTTTTTACGGTGTCGAGTTGCCAGCCTGGCTCCCAAGCTTCACAGAAGGAACACACACAAACATGTACCTACCTGCATGTCTTTAAAACTCACTCAACTGCAGGGAGGACATGCAGACTCCACACAGAAGGTGCTCCAGTCAACACTCAAACCAGAGAACCTCTTGCTGTGAGGCAACAGTGCTAACTGCTGCACCAATGCGGCCTCATGTAGAAGAGGAATGCTTACACATTATGGAGGTGATTGTTTCAGCATCTGGAGTTTTTCAGAGATTAGGTACTTTTGTGAGACTGCGAACACCTTTGAGTGTTAAGAGAGACACCCAAGCAAATTAAAGACTTAGAGCACTCATCTCTGAGGGGAATTTGCTTGGCACAAGGGCACGTATTTAAAGAAGTCATGACTGCTGGCAAATAAGAAGCTTGCTGAAGGCACAGTGAGAGGAAAAAGAGAATTATAGATAAGGATTTAGGTAAAACACAGTAAAAGAATAAGAAAATAATGCAAAAAAAGGACAAGAAGTTCAAAGAAGGCAAAAGAACTGGAACTTGCCACAAATTATATAAAATTTACCAAGAAGCAGCATGTGATCATTAAGTGCACTTGGAAACTTTCACAGTTGAGTTGAATAAGTCATTTACATTGAGAGGTTATTAATTATTATGTGGGGGTTACATTCCAGGAAATGATTATGTATGGAGTTGTCCTAATGCATTTTTATCTTTAAAATGTACTTATTTGTTTACCAGATATGTGAACTAGTCCTTAGAACATTTTCAGTTATGACCTGAGCCATAAGAGCAAGGCAAATGTAACACTAACACACACACACACACACACACACACACACACGCACACGCACACGCACACACACACACACACACACACACACACACACACACACACACACAAATAATGTAGGAAATCAAACTACATGTTTTGGAGCGATGAAAGGACATTGTAGCACTGGAGAAAACCCATGGAGACACATGAAGAGCATTTAAAAGCTTTACACAGACACTGACCAGAGGTCAGGCCTGAATCTTGGAACTCTGAACATACCTCTCAACTGTCCAGAATTTTGCAGAGTGTCCAGATTTTCTGGCTCATGCTTTTGGTTTGTTCCTCATAAAATGTGTGGTTTTCTGGCAAATCATAGAGAAATTAAGTCACTGAATAACAGCCATTTGAATTTCAGACTAAATATCCTTCAGAAAATGCATGTTAGTTATTCTTGCAACTTTTGTAGTTTTTAAAAGCAATATTTAAAATCTGTCCATGGGACATCCATGAGACAAACTGACAACATCAGTTTTGACACTTTCCTTAAAAGTGTAAAAAGGGATCACTGGACATTTTGTCTAACAGTGTGCCTTCATACCACACATCCCCCACCAATGAGATACATACAGTATGTACCCACCATGGATAAGAATGACTGCAGTAGCAACATATTCACTAATTTCCTGTAAGAAGTCAATACACAGCCCAACAACAGCAAACCTGTAGATGTAAACCCATCAAAATATGTAACCAATGATAGAGCTGCCACCTGTCAGAATATGTTTACCTGACAGTCAGGAAATCAAGGTCTTTGCCAGAAAATCTGGTTTTGGTGACAGCTTGTTAGGTATTTGCAATACATTTCTGAAACTCATTTTTTTTTCCAAACTGTATACTGTTTTACTTGGATTTCTTGTTTACATTTAACTTATTTTGTCAGAATAGTCTTTAGTTTGTTTGAATTGGCAGTCAGGGAGATGTGTAATGTGACCATAAGCAGACAATTAAACTGTTAAGAAGAATATTATTCATGTTTCATCTCAATACTAGTACACAAAACTTAAAATGCCTGAGCCTTCTTTTCCTAAACCAATATAGCTCTAATTATGGACATACACCTGCTTTTATTCTTCCTTACCATCCTTATCTTCTTTCACCTTTTCACTTTCCCTTTTCTATCTCCGTATATTACCATTAACCTACCTTATGTTTAAGCTCTTTCATCTTCCACTCCTCCAAATGTATCCTCTTTCAATTCTCCTTTCCCATTAATGTTTAAATTTTTTAAGCAATGTTTAACTTTCTAATTTGTACATAAATTCGAAAACATTTATGCTCCATTTGGCTTTAATATAAATAATATTGTGGATATGAATAAAATTTGAATGTAAGAAAATTGATAGGTACATATAAGGAAACAGTGTACAAATAGTATTTGCTCTTCTTCCTATTCTCATCATTTCAGTAAGATTTTTTAGACCCTTCGCTTAGATAATATCATAGTTTCTGCAAATATGATTGCTGAAAGAATAAGAATCCTACAAAAAATGTTCATGTTCAGAACGTTTATATATTTGCTAATCTGTAGCACCAATACCTCTCAACCTCTAAGTACAAGAAATCTGGACAAAGCCTAAAATAATGGGGGGAGGGGGCAAAGGCATAAAAATAGGGAAAGATTTTAAATACTGCTCTTGTAAATTTAGAAATTTGCTAGAATAACAGGATTTGTGTTACCATGCATTTTCTGAAAGATATAAAGTCTGAAACTCAAACGCATGTCATTATGTAGTGACGTCATTCCTCAGTGATTTGCCCAAAACTCACAAATTTTATGAGTAACAGGCCAAAAATATGACACAAAAATCTGGACATTCTTTGAAAATCTGGACAGTTGAAAGGTATGGTTGCACCAAGCACATTATTTATTGTTTTGAATTCTGTTGTGGAGCGATGATAAAATCTGAAACAGAAGCAGTACAAATGTACTTACTAAAATGAGTATGGTAAGAAGGGGCACAACAAATGGTGCATCTTTTGATTGTTTTTGTTTTTTTGTTTTTTGCATGTTCTAAGGGTAGCAGCTCCACATCTGAATTTTAAGGTCTCATCTCTTAAAAGAAAACATCCTCCTGCAACCTTTCACACCTCCGTTATTTAAACGTTAACTTCATGTGTGAAAACTGCTTGCATGTGCTGAGCCAACAATTTTAAGATAATTTTTGGACTGTTTAATCTGGGGAGTTGGGAATGGGAATATTACATTTGAAGGGCATGCTTTCATCAAACAGTAAAGCTCCCCATAGTTTACTCTGAGCTCCTCCTGAATGGAACATGACACTTACGCAGAGAATAAGCTAGAAGGAATTTGGAGTGGATAAGGCAATTATCCCATGTGCATATCATTTTTCATACTCACCCATGCACACACACACACACACACACACACACACACACACACACACACACACACACACACACACACACACACACACACACACACACACTGTCCCGCATATTAGTACATATATATTGCCAGTGTAACACATGCAACATTTATCCTGTGTACATTACATAGATGTCAAAAAATTATATGTAATGGGTCACAACTTAAAAGCAGCACTGAATAGAAACTATTGATTTTCTTGATGCGAGCAACTGTGTACTGCTACTGTTCATTGTTATTTGTTGAAAAAAATGTATTCCTGTTCTTCCTAATGGCTAACTCCATATTCTTCATTAGCACCTTGTATAAAAACATGCAGTATTTCTCCCCATTCTGCATCTGTCCCAGCAGGTGAACAGAAAGTTGCAAGATAGGAAGTGCAACACTGACTGCATTGCTACTTACATACCTAATGTTTTACTCAGACACTCTTTGGTACTCACACCATCTTTCACAAGTAATAGTGGATCTTTATTGTTGTTCCTTGTCCTATATTCACCTCATGATTGTGTATTGGTTGATTCCACACTACTGCCCCACTGTACTCCTTTACTTGTGTTGCAGCTTCTGGGTTGTGGTGAAGTGGGTCCATCGGTTCATAGGTGAATACTAGGCTAACTGCCTTAAGGACCATTTTAAGCCTCACCAATAACTGAAGATCAAAATCAAAACCTGTGCCTTGTACCTGTGAGAAAAACACCTTAACTATTATGCCATCCTCCTAAATGGAAAGGCAACTAATTCATAGATTCATAGTTAAGTACTAGGCTAGCTGCATTTGTGGGATATTTTAAGACTAGCCAATTTCCCTTGGTGATAATCAAACATTCCTCTTGTCTGTGAAGTAAACAGCTTAACCATTATACCAATCTCCTCCCCTAAAGGGAAAGGCAACTAATTCATTGATTCATATGTAGTACTAGGCTAGCTGCCGTTGTGGGCCATTTTAAGCCTAGCCATTTTCCCTTGGTGAGAATCAAACCCTGTGCCTCTTGTCTGAGAAGTAAACACCGTACCCATTATAACAACCCCCTCCATAATGGGTTAATGCACTACCTTATTTGTGAGTAAATAAAACTTGCATAGCACAATATTTTGTAGCAATGTGCTATTATCTGTGTATAAACAGGGTTTAAAATCCTACTCCTAGTGGTCCCGTACCATTCCACACCACAGGATAAGTTGCCTCACTCTAATATGATGTCTGCTAAGGTATACTTTTTTAAAATCAAGACAGAGATTTATTTATTTTTTTTAATTGCATATTCCCAATTGAGTTTAGCCATATTTTACAAGTCCACAATCCCTCCCTTGCATTCCAGGTCATCGTTCTGTATGCCATTTAATTGTCAGTGTTAGTGACTCAACAGGCAGCAAACTTACCTTTCGTACTAAAGATCATAAGATTAAGGGTTTTATTCCCACAGTGAATGACTGCATACATTTTCCAGCACTGACACTGCAGTGCAGCATAAGGGGGATGCAGCACTCCTGAGTATGACGTCCTTCAGATGAGATGTCACACAGAGGTCTCATCTACAGAGTTAGTAGTACCTCAGGTGGAAGAAAAAAGATCCTGTGGCACTTAATGAAAAGAGTAGTGGAATGCTCTGGTGTTCTGGTCAAATTCCATCCACCCAGTCAGTATAAATAGTACATCAAGTATCTCCTTGGAAAGGGACATGGGCCTAGTGGGACTAATGTGGTTAATGAAATGTAAATAAACATTATGGGCAGTTAGTTATTCAAATTTTTTTTCTCAAACTGAAGTCATCAAATTAGAATCTTTACTGAGAACAATATGCCCTACTGTTGCCACTCCTTTTTGTAACCACTGAATAAATCACAACATGGGGAAATGTCCAGCATCAGTTATACACTTTGCTTTAGTCTGTATATAAACCTCTTGCTTCAGTCTGCAAAGGTCTCAGTGTTTCACCTTTTATCAGCACTAAATCTTAACAGTGCTACCTTACCAGTCCTAAGTTATACCATTCCATTCCATATGCACAGGATAGCACTCTCTGCAGCTGTCTGCTCACCTCTAATTTGCAGCATTGAGCTTTCCTGTGGGCTACATTTCAACAATAAGTGTTACATGTGCAGTCTTTGAGAAATACAGCCATGACTAGCTTAGATCCGCTGCAGCTAACAGTTTCTGATAATGAATTCACTGCGTCTCCCAAGCCAGCAGTGGGCAGTTGGATGTCTGCTACACATGATAGCTGTCATAAATCTATCAGGAAGGGGGCATTTCCAAAACAGCCATGAAGCAGTAGTAAGCAGTTAACATTCTCATAAACCTATGGAGGCCGGAAGAAAATTGCTTGCTTTTCTGACAGCTGCATAAATCTTTTAAACTGCTGAAAACATTTTAATAAAGGAAACAAGACTAAATGGCAAATTTCCTTATGTATTAAACCACAAAGGCTCAGAGATGAATATTGAGAAGAGAAAGTGTCCTCTAAACAGGCCATGTTACATATTCAGGTCATGAATTGTGCTGTAAAATAAATGTCATTAACCTTTTGTTTCTTTTGAAATTCACAGAGCTGCAAGCTTTTACTACAATCTAGCCAGGTATTTCCAGTCATATCTTTCATGTGCCCTTCATTTTGAAGAACATTCCCTGGTTTTGTTCCACAAATAAATAAATAAATGAATAAATAAAATCACTGTCCCACAAGGAAGATTTATTATGCATTCTTTGTTAGGAAATGGAAACAATAATCCATAACAAATAATATAAAATGATATTTTGCCATCAGCAAAAATACTGCAAGTGTGAACAAACACATTTTAGCCATTTTGTTACCTTCCAAATGCAGTTAGCAGCTGCTCTACATTTTAAGAAATATTGTTCCATCTAAGGTTGGGAGGTGCATCGCTACTTACAGTCAGTCCTCCCTCTTACTAAGGCATTATTTTCCATTTTTGACATGGCTCTTTAGTGTGTGGAGAGATGCCCTGGAGCATACTGTACTTCTCATCTATGTGTTACAAGGCATCACACTCTGAGGATGTGATTAACTGTTTCTATAAGAAGTACAAGTAGTCCGGGGTTGGAGTCTTCATAGGGCACCATTGGGCTAGGGGTGTTGAAGTTTATTTATTTTTAAGTGATGAAACACATTTGCTGTGAAGCCCTGTGGGAAGCTGCTGTATAGCTGCTCACTCAGTTGGTGCACTTTAATCGGTGTACTTTCTGCTCTGTCCCACCCACAATCTAGAAATGTCTAGACTGTGAGCTGCATGGAACAGAAAGCCAACTGATTTTCAAGAGTGGAGTGGATGTGATGGCCACAGTGGAAATAAGTCTCTGTAGCCACTGTGAGGTTGTTCAAAGTAATGCTGTGGTTGAATAAAGCTTACTAGATTGCAGCAGATAAGTTTTTTTACTCCTTGAAAGCAACCAGATATTCTAGGCACTGGAAGAGAGTGGCAGAACTAATATGTATTTATCTGATGCAGTGTGAAATACTTTATGGTGGCTGTATACTATGTATTTGTGTGAAGCAAAGTTGATATAACTTACTGTGGCCATACTTTTTACTATAATAAGACACCTGTGGTGTGCATGATCAACAAAGTAGCTATAACTGTTGGGTGCAGGGGCTGTGTGGATGAAAATGCCTGATCCTGCTGACATTTACTCAGATTAAATGTTCATTAATCTGGAATTACAGGATTAGTGTTCATTTTTCTGCTTATTTTTGTCCCCACTGTCTGTAGATCATTAGCTCTCTCCCTGTCAGTTGGCTGATTCATTCCCCATCACCTGGGAGTGGGTTGACTAGGAGGAGCTATAATTCAGACAACCACTGAAGTAACTGAAGTTTTCTTTTGTTATTAGTTTTGTACCCTATCCCCTGAATACACTTGGTGAAGTGCTGTGGGAAGGCACACAATGTACTTACCACAAAGGCATCCCCTCACTTACAAAAGAGGAATGCCTTACAAGCAGCCCTGTCTCTCCAGAAATCATGAGAGGTGGCTTTCCTACTCTCCACCAGGGAACTCACAATGACTCAGTATGATTTTGAGTACACCAGTATTCTGACCTGAGAGAGGTGAGCAGACCACATTCCTTCATTCTTTCCCCTCTCCACTAGCTACTCTATTGATGGGGTCACTAACTGAACCCTGATCACATGGGTCCCAGGCAGCGTTCTATTTTTCTGCACCGGGGAGCCATGTATTAATGTGTATTTGTGTGAAGCAAGTTTTAAATTCCATACCAAGGCCATTTTTTGATTACAATGAAACATCTGAGGTGTATATACTCAATAAAGTGGCTGTAATTGATGGGTATGGAGACCAAGCATGGATAAAAGTGACTTACCATACTGTTGTTTGAATAAAGTTAAACTATCAGTGGTTGGGTTTGGCAAGAAAAGTTTCACATAATATACTGTGTTTGCTGCAGACAGACTAAAATGATTGCTACTGTGACTTATGCATGCATATGTGTGTGTGTGTGTGTGTGGGGGGGGATATAGTGTATCTAAGACTAACAGGTCACCCATAGTTTCTTTTGCTTTCCATTACAGTCAGAAATCAGCAATGAACACAATAAGAGAGCATTTCTGGAGGTCTGAGCAGGAACTATGTGAAAGAATATGTAAGGATATGTGATGACATAGTCAATATGCCTATTCAGCAATTATAATATAAAAGGATATGCGATGACATATAGATAAATATGTGCTGGAATACAACAAATTGGAATACATTAGTGTGACCATTATTTTTTCACTTTTCTCACAAGCATCAGCTATGCATACAGTTGGCTACAAACATCAGATGTGCATCAAGAGGACCATCTATTGGTGGTAGGAGCAGGGAGGCATTCTGCACATAAACATCTAATATAAACAGTTTGAAATATATTACTGCAGTATTTTTTTTCCTTCACTTTCATCCCAGTCTAACATAAGAATAGTACACAGAATATGGATGTCTTTTGTGACTATACAGAAATTTTCACAGCAACCCTGTACAAATATGTTAACAGCTACATAGTGGCAGCTGCACCCACCAGAAATAAGTACTGAATTCACTAAAAAACAATTCACTCTGGTGGAATCACAACATCAGTAGGCTATATAACAGAACAAAGAAAATCATGATACAACTTAGGAGATGTAGCACTTAGCAGGATAAAGGTACTCTCGTCAAACTAAATAAACAACTCAGGAGATAAATAAAGTCTACCAAAGCCAAATTTAAGGTACATTTGGCCTAACAAGCCAATGACAACTACAAGATAGTCCTTATCTATGTCCACAACCTCAAAGACAATACACAATTGTGTGCAGATCTCATTGTTAATGGGGCCACCTATACTGAGCCAGAAGATATAGCAAACCTACTGGCAGATACATTCACCTCTAATTTTACTTCTCTCGCCCCCCTCAACATCCCCTTAGGAAATACCATCAAATATAACTTCTCTACTATCACTAGGGAACAGGTCCTCCATGTTCTCTCAGAGGCTGAGAATACTGCATCAATTGGCTCAGACAATATCCCAGGCTGTCTTTTAAATAGCATGAAACAAGACCTATCAGGCCCTCTGGAATCATTTAACCTTAGCCGCCAAACAGGATTCATGCCTCATGAATGGAGAACAGCAACCATCACCCCTTTGCACAAAGACCACAGGTCTCACTAATCTCATATGCAAAGCCATGGAAGGCACTACCATAGAAGTGGTAAGTAATGACATAGGAAACCTCCAAATGCTCAACCCAACCCAGTTTGGTTGCCTCAAGGGCAGGTCATTTGCACTCAACCTGGTGAACTTCTTGAGAAGATTAACTAATGAATGTATGAGGGCAAAATGTTTCACATTGCCTACCTTAATCTTGCCAAGGCATTTGACACAAGACCCCACTCAGACATTGTTGACAAACTCAAGATGTTAAGTATAAACCTTATGTCACCCAGTGGATAGCCAGATGGCTCACAGAAAAGACCCTGGAAGTTAGAAATGGGGAGTCCACCTCTACAAAGAGGCCAGTCACATGTTTTGGCATCCACTTCTCCGAAGTTAAGGCTAATGTCAAGGGCACCTTGGAACATTTAGAATCTCATTTTAGGGGACACAAGGCCTCCAGATCTCTGGTTTAATTCACTTATGTCATCTACAGTCATTACAGTGTAATCTTGGCTAGTTAGAGCAGGTTGACAGGATGGAGGAAAAAGCTAAAATCTAAGACAAAATATGGAAATACAAGAAAAATGTAATCTGTCTGGATGGTATGGGGTGGCCAGTATGGGAAGAAAATTGGAGGGCATAGAAAGTGGTGTGGAGGAGGGAATGAGCGGGCAATGGAGATACTACAGAGTGCTTTGCTTAGGGCTCCACTTCACCTAAGCTTGGCACTGGTGAGAGTAATTTCACTGGGAGGGGTTCAGTACTTTAAAGAAAGGCTTGATTAATAAGCATCTGTGTGTGTATGTGTGTGTGTGTGTGTGTGTGTGTGTGTGTGTGTGTGTGTGTGTGTGTGTGTGTGTGTGTGCACGCGTGTGCGTGCGTGTGTGAGTACCTTCTGCATTGTGTGGCCTCAGTGTTCCATGCCAATGTATTTATTAACTAGTGCCTTCCATTGCACATCTTACATGGCATCAGAAGAAAGGTTTCATATGTTTCTTTGGAGCAGTATCACTTATTATGTGTATGGTTTTGTTAGTGATACTGCGCTTCTGTGTCTACCATTATGCCAAATCACTGCAATTACAGACTGACAGGACTCTATTTAGTAGTTAAGTTTTTTTTTTTTGTATTGCAGTAAAAAGACTATAGTAATTCATTTAAGTGGTGTGGAGAAGGGAACGATTGAGCACTGGAGATACCACAGAGTGCTTTGCTTAGGGCTCCACTTCACCTAAGGTTGGCACTAGTGAGAGTAATTTCACTGGGAGGGGTTCAGTACTTTAAAGAAAGGCTTGATTAATAAGCATCTGTGTGTGTGTGTGTGTGTGTGTGTGTGTGTGTGTGTGTGTGTGTGTGTGTGTGTGTGTGTGTGTGTGTGTGTCTGTGTTTGTGTGTGTGTGTGTGTGTGAGAGCCTTCTGCATTGTGTGGCCTCAGTGTTCCATGCCAACTTATTTATTAACTAGTGCCTTCCATTGCAGCAAAAAACACTATAGTAATTCATTTAAATTAACATTAGCAATGAGATCTGCACACAACTGTGTATTGTCTTTGAGATTGTGGACATAAAGAATGTCTTGTAGCTGTCCTTCGCTTGATAGGCCAAATTTACCTCAAATTTTGCTTTGGTAGACTTTATTTATCTTCTGAGTTGTTTGCATAGATTGACGAGAGTACTTTTATCCTGCTGACTGCTACATCTCCTAAATTTTATCATGATGTTCTTCGCTCTGTTATATAGTCTATTGATGTTGTGATTCCACCAGAGTGGATTGTTTTTGAGTGAATTCAGTACTTATTTCATTTAAATGTACACAACATTTAGCTAATTGTATATGCTTGAAAATATGTATTTCAAGTAGTGTATTGCGCTAGGACAATTTTGATGAGAAGTTTCTTCAATTTTTAGCTTTGGATGCAACCCATTCAACCACCAGCTGCATTGAAGCTGTTAGGGAACCTTCACTGGATACAACATTTTGAGGTGTACATCAGTGTAAGTACCTTCAGTGACAATTCAGGAAATGTTCAATATGCACTATTTCTTTATAACACAGATAAAAAACTAACAAGGTATTTAGTAAATGTTCTGTAAAAGAAGAGGAAGAAGAAAAACTGGCAATATTGAAAAGTAAATTCCACACATACTACAGGCCAAAGAAAAATTTACCTCATCTAAGGCATTTACTTTTTAAAAGAATGCAGTGGGTCCAAGAATATATTGATGCGTACATTACTGAATTAAGATATGTGATACATGACTGCAATTCTGGGGAAAAGTATGACTCCTTAGTCGAGACAGAGTAGTCTGCGGCATAAGACATGATCATATATAAGAGACAGTTTATTTACAGAATCTGACAACTCTATAAAAGTCGCAGATTAATATATAAATGTATTGTTAAGTGTGCAATAAAACGTGTAATAAGGATGATTGAATTTTGTAATACTGACGCTGTGTGAGATAAAAACGTGAAAAATATAGCCAGAAGCATATAAAATAACAAAAACAAATGTGAAGATGCAGGTGATTGTGTGGTATTTCAGATGCTACCTAGTAACAAATGTGCAGCAAGGAACCAAACCTAGTGTAAACTCTGTGGATGCATGTATGACAAAGCAGAATGTGAGGCTAAAGTCAAATATGCAGAATGTGTGGAGGTAGTAAGCATTTTGGAAGAATGTGCTTAAATGTAATAATAGCAAAATATTAATGTTGTGGAATGGCAGCACAGTGAATAGATAGCACTGTCACCTCAGAGCAAAAGATGCTGTGGTTTAGTTCTTGACAGGGATGCCTTCTGTGCAAAGTCTGCATGTCCTCCCTGAGTTTGTGTGGGTTTCCTCTGGGTGCTCTGGTTTCCTCCCACATTCCAAAGACATACAGTAGGTGGATTGGACACTCTAAATTGGCCATAGGTGTATGTGTATCAGTGTGTGTGGTATAGAAGAACAGTCATGGTAAGGGCTAGCCACCTGGCTGTGTGAACCTTGGCTCTAGATGATTGTCACTATTGAAGTGACAGCCTGTCTCCATTTGCAAAAATGGGAAAAAGGGGCTGTAGATGGATGGATTGATTAATGTTCCAGAACCAAATTTGCAAGTACAGTAGAAATGGAATCTCTGAATACTGTACAATTTAATGACAGAATCAAAAGATTCAGCAATTGGTTGTGTGACAGAATGCCTAGCATTAAAGTTGTAAATGAGTACCAAAACACTTTTCAAGGAAATTGGGCTAATACATGACAAAGTTGCTGTCAGATATTCTATTAAAGCACTAGTAAAAAAAAAAAGTTATATACCTACCATAATGTTACATGTGAGTTGTCCATCTCTCCTTCATTCTTACTGATGGGTTCGGAACCCAGGCCATTTACTAAAGCTCAAGGTCTTCAGCTAGCTCGTGGCTCACTCCCTATCCCATAATGCTGTAGGGTATTCCCCAGATCTTGTTTACTGATAGAAAATTACCAGCATGTAATCACATACACATGCATAAAGAAAAACAGGACTTATCGTAAGCTGATAAGCTAAGAGAAAAAAAAGGTCAAAGACCATGAAGTGCCAATTTGTGACCTCTCGTTCCTCCAGAACCCAAAGAAGGGGGTAGAAGGGTGGGACATAAGAATGAAGGAGAGATGGACAGCTCACATGGAACATTGTGGTAGGTACTTAACTTCTTTATGTGACGTTGTCCTATCTCTCCTTCCTTCTTACTGATGGGAAAGCGTCCCTAGCACCATCTTTCTTGGGTGGCTCATGGAAGTATATTCTCCAGTACAGTGGACCCAAAGGAGGCCCTGAGCCTAAAGGCCAAATCTACTTTGTAATGAGTGATAAAGGTATGAGGTCTTGCCCAGGTAGCTGCTGCACGAATTGTATCTATTCGTAGTTTAGCACTAAATGCAGAAGAGGTAGAAACAGCTCTGGTACAGTGAGCTTTTACCTCGGCTAGTAGCTGTTTATTTACTGAGTTATAAGAGAACAAAATGCAGTCTGAAAGCCACTTTGATAGAGTATTTTTTGCTACAGGCAAGCCTTTTTTGCAATCTGAAAAGGATATAAACAGTTGATCAGTTTTCCTAAATTATTTTGTCCTGTGTAGATAGAAAAGCAACTGTCTGTCCACATCAAGTTGGTGAAGCATATATTCTGCCTTATTGCCATGCGTGGGAAAGAAAACCAGCAATTCTATAGACTGGTTCAAATAAGAATCTGAAATACTTTTGGTAGAAAAGTTGGATTTGCTGGGAGTGACACCCTGTCATTGTGGAACAACAAATAAGGTTATTTTACAGCTAAGGCTTGTAACTCTGAAACTCTCCTGGCTGAAGTCATTGCCACAGGGAAAATGGTCTTCCATGTTAAGAACTTTGTATCACATGAATCTGGTGGATCAAAGGGAGGAAGGATTAATCTCAACAGTACCAAATTCAGGTTCCATGGTGGAAGCGGAGGCCTGATAGGTGGTCTTAAAAGATTAGTGCCTCTCAGAAAGGCCTTAGACAGCCTATGGGACATAATATTTGGCCCTTAATTTCTGAAATGAAAATTTGAGATCGCTGCTAGTTGTACTTAAATAGTAGCTGCAGCTGCCCCTTCATTAAACAGTTTCCTTAAGAACTCTAGGATGGCAGATATAGGTGCTGAGTAAGGATCAGTGTGATTTTGTAGTGCCGAGATTGAAAACATTTTCCATTTGCTGAGGTATAATCTTTTGGTAGATTACTTGTGAGAAGAAATCAGGATGTGTTGTGCTGCGGATGAAAGGTTTTGTAGCCTGGCTCTGTTTGGAATTGGAGCAGCCAAGCTGTCAGTTTGAGGGTGTGAAGGGATGGATGAAGAGTTCCTGATGAATGGGTCAGAAGATCTGGAACTGGGTCCAGAATTCAAGGCTCTTCCTGAAGATCAGGCCGTAGGAAGGAGAACCAAATTTGACGAGGCCAGTAAGGTGCTATTAGAATTAAGGTCTTTCCCAAAGCACTGGCTTTCTGAAGAAACTACAGTTGTGTACACTTACCATAAATGTAGATGTTCGAGTGTATTCACTGTTGCAGTCATCACATTTGGGTTATCTGCCTGCAGGTAGCCCTCAGTTGACCCGAATACCAGAGACTTAGTATTTCTGCATCAGATGCTGTTGCTCCAGGACTAATGTCAGGTCATTACGGGTATAAAAACAAGCAGCTGACACCATTACATCAGTTTTTCTTGGCCCAAATGTCAGGAGACCCCCAATAGGGAGCTAAGTTATTGTGGGGGAAAACACTACCAGTAAAAAGTAAATACCAATACCAATACCTCTGAAAAGTGGGGGTCGTAAAAGGCATAGAGAGTTTAGAGAGAGAAAGAGAGAGAAAACCAGGGAGCTGGAGGAAGGGAAACTAGGACTGTAACAGTGAATACACTCAAACATCTACATTTATGGTAAGTGTACACAACTGTACTATGTTCTTCGTGTTTCACTGTTGCAGTCATCACACTTGGGTAGATTTCCAAAGATGAAGAAGGGTGAAGGCAGTCAAGAAGAGTTAGGGCTGGCTAGAATGCCTTGCAGAACTGCTGTTGCAAAACCTGCCCTGGATTTGGAAAAGATAGGCAGGTGGTAATGCTTGGTGAAGGTGTGTACAGAACTCCAGGTATCAGCTTCCAGGATGTCCCTTGCAGGAACTCCCCTGAGGAATGCTGTAGAGGTAGAAGTTCCCCTAGTGGAATGTGTTCTGACCTCCTGAGGGGTTGGTTTCCCATGGTGCTTGTAGCAGAAATGGATGCAATGTGCTATCCATTTGGAAATTGTTTGCCTTGAAATGGCCTTGCCCTCTGCCCATGTTGCAAAGCTGACTAATAACTGGTCAGATTTTCTGAAGGGCTTAGTCCTATTAAGGTAGAATCTGAGCTGTCTGTGCACATCCAAGGAGTGCAGGATCCTTTCCCCTTTATTTTGAGGATTAGGGAAGAAGGTAGGCAAATGGATTGATTGGTTGAGAGCCACACTGGACACCACTTTAGGCATAAAGGAAGGGTTAGTCCTGAGGGAGACCCTGTCAGCATGGAAAATAATGAAGGGTTCCACAGCCATAAGTGCTTGTAGCTCAGACACTCTTCTAGCTGAAGTGATGGCTGTTTTCCAAGAGAGGAATTTTAACTCTGTTGATGCTGCAGGCTCAAAGGGGGTAGCGTGCATTTTTCCCATACAAAGTTAAGGTCCCAAGCAGGGGTGGGTGCTCTCCTTGGCAGCCTTATGTTGTTTGCCTCTCTCAGGAACTGTTTAATAAGAGAGTGAGAGAAGAGAGGTGGCTCAGTGTTGTAATGAGCCGAAATGGCAGAGGCATGGATCTTAATGGAGGAGAAGGATAGGCCTCTGTCGAGTAGATCTGCTAGGTAATCTGGGATTAGAGGCAGGGAGGCAGAGTTGTGTCCTCTCTTTTAGATTGAATCCAAGAGCAATACCTTTTCCACTTATCAGCATAGGATTTCCTTGGACTGGGTCTTTTAGCTTCAAGGATGATGTCTGGCACCTGCTTGCTTATGCTGGTTACTGGGGGAGAATTCAAGGAATAAGACAGGCTGCAAGATTTAGGGTTTGCAGTTGCAGATGCAAGATCTGTCCCCCCCCTGCTGAGAGAGCAGGGTTGGGTTCTGGTGTAGGTGCCAGGGTGGCACCGGTGACAGGCTTCACAGGAGTGGGTACCAGTGTTGGTGTGGGCAGTTTGGGGCAATTAGAATTGTCCTTGGTCTGTCCTGTCTTATCTTGAGCAATACGCTTGAGAGGAGGGGCAGAGGGGCAAAGGCATAAATTGAAAGATTTCCCACTGGAAGGATAGGGCATCCACTTTCCAGGCCCTGCTGTGAGGTGCCCTGATGCAGAATCTTCTGAGCTGGTGACTGCAGGGGGAGGCAAAGAGATCCACCTCTGGTGTCCCCCATTTCTGAATCAGAAGGTTGAAGGTGTGTGGCTCTAATTGCCACTCATGTGGGTCTAGGAGATTTCTGCTTAAATCGTCTGCCAGTGAGTTTTGTTTGCCTGGCAGGAATTGAGCTTGCAGATGTACCTGCATGTCCAAGGCCATGTTCCACACAGCCATGGCTAGCCTGCAGAGTGGGTAAGAGTAGGTTTCCCCCTGCTTGTTGATGTACCACATGAGTGGGGTGTTGTCTGTTTTTATTAGCAGGTGTCCTGGTTTGAGTAGGGATCTGAAAGCTGTCAGAGCATGCTGCACAGCTAGCATCTCTTTCTGGCTGATGTACAGATGCATTTGACTTGTGCTCTAGTGGCCCTGAATACACTTGCTGTCTATATATGCCCCCCCCCCCCAGGCATAGTCTGATGCATCTGTGGTTAGGGTCTGAGCAGTGTGGGGTTGGGTAAAAGGCAGTCCCTTGTTGTGGTTGCATGCTGCTGCCCACCAAAGAAACTCTGTCCATAGACAGGGTATTATGGGAATGACAGTTTCCAGGTCCTGAGAATGTTGACACCAAAGACTTTTTAAGTACCATTGAAGTTTCCTCATATGCACTCTGGCATATGGAATTAGTAGGATGCATGAAGCCATGATCCCTAGGGCCTGCAGGATTTTCCTTGCAGATAGCTGGGTTCTGGTGGCCATTTGAATAAAATAGCCCTGTCAGATAGGCTTGTTTTTCTGAGTGAAGAATGCCATCTGGGATGCTGTGTCTAAGCTTGCTCCCAGGAATACAATCTTTTGACTGGGGACTAGTTTTGATTTCTTTTCATTGATGGTGTACCCCAGGGAGGTTAGTAGGTTTTTTACAAATGTCAGGTGCTGCAACAGCATTTCCTGACTGTCTGCCTGAATCAGGCAGTCGTCCAAGTATGGGCAAATTTGAATATTTCTCTGTCGGCAGTAAGCAATGGCTGGAGACAGGCACTTTGTGAATAGTCTGGGAGCATTGGATAATCCAAAGGGAAGTGCAGAGAACTGATAATGCATAGATCCTGCTCTGGAGTGTAGATATTTTCTGCATGACTACCTTATAGGGATGTGCAGATAGGCTTCTTTTAAATCTAGGGTGACTAACCAGGCATCATTGGCTAGCATAGGTAGAAGCTGCTGCAGGGTGAGCATTTTGAATTTTGGTACCACCAGGAAGGTGCTGAGAATTGAAAGATCTAAGATTGGGTGCCAAGTGCCCTCTTTTCTGGGTACCAGGAAAAGTCTGGAATAGAATCTTTGACCTATCTGTTCCACAGGAACCGGTTGAATTGCCCTTATAGAGAGCAGGGATTGGACTTGGTTTTGAGCCTCTGCCCACCAGTTTAGAGAGAGGTCTGTGAATCCTTTGGGAGTTGGCAGTGAGTGGAAGTAAAATGTGTACCCCTGGGATACAATGTTGAGGACCCATCGGTCTTTGGTGATGGGAATCCAGTTTTTTGCATGAAGGGCAAGTTTTCCACCTAGGGGCACAAGCAGTTGTGCAGAGGAGGGGGGTGGAGTTGAGAAGTCATTGGGAATTCATTCCGTAAGGGGGTAGTTTAGCACTCCCTGCTTTAGAGGTGGAGGCACTCCATTGCTTAGATCTCTACATACCCTGAGACTGTAGTCTGGGGGGGGGTCTGTTTCCCCTGAGTCTAGTTTGAGATGGCCTTGAGGGGGCTGGAAAGCACCAATGTTTCGAGGGGCAATGCCTACTGAATCTAGGAGGCTGTACTTGTAAGAATTCTTTGACTGTCTGCATAGATATTGCTTTTTCTTCCATATTTTTAAGAACCTCTTCTGCTTTGGTGCCAAACAGATTGTCCTTGTTCAAAGGAGCATCTAGTAACTTGGATTTGACATGATCTGGCAAGGTCTGCTCCTTAAGCCAAGCATGCCTTCTCAGTACAGAACCAGTGACTGCTGCCCTACAAGATGTTTCTAGGGCATCAAAGCCGCAATGCAATGTATGCTTGCTGACTTGGCTTACAGAATGCATAAGCTCTTGCAATTCTTTATTTTCTGCATAGTCTGTAAAGGTAGCTATTTCTTGCTTAACAAGTGCCATAATATGTTGTTGGTACTTCAGCATGTGAAACTGACAATTCAAAGCCCTAATGGCAAGAGTTGCAGAGGTATATACTTTCTTAACCCATCTGTCTAAAGCTCTGGAATCCCTGTCTGAAGGGGTGGGATTCTTAGCTGTATTTGCCTTGACACCTTTAGGCCCCTGGGAAATGATTTCTGGGTCAGCAGTAGGATTTTTGGAAAGAAATTTGTGAGAGTCAGGTACTCTGTAGTATCTGTCTGGTTTCCTAGGGGCAGGGGGTAAAGTATCAGGAGTAAGACTGGATTCCATAAAGACATCATCAACAACTTCCAGGACTGGTGGTATTGTTAAAGGCCTGTGTTGTAGCAAGTCTAGAAATTCTCTTTTTGGACTGAGGATAGTCTTGGCATTCCCAGTGGACATGTTCTCTTAAAGTATGTAAGGTTTCACTAAAAGAAAAACCCTCTGGAGGAGAGGCAGAGGGAATGGATTCATCTGCATAGAATCCTCATAAGCAAATAAGGATATGTCTTCATAATCAGAAACATCAGAGTCGTCGGACTCTTGGTCTTTTGAAGCTGCTGGGGACTGGTCCCTTTTTCTCTTAGCAGGGGAAGGCTGACTTCCCCTAATCAGCATAATAAGGTCTTCTGCCATTCTAAGCATTTTATTTTGTGGCAAGGGAGCAGGTGCATGCGCTTTGGTCATCGGTTTTCTAGGCGTAGCGCGTACTCTTGGCCTTAGAAATTCGGTAGTTTTAGACAGAACTGAAGTAGTCTGTTTGTGTCGAACATCGGTAGCATGAAGAACTTCCTCAGAAGCCAGTGCCTGCTCAGCGGCTCCGGACCCATCCAAGGTAGAGATATCCACCGGTTCCATAGTCGAAGAAGAGTCTCACGGCATACCGGACTCCAAACGGGTCTCGGTAGAGGCCTGCGCATCCAATGAAGTGGGCATCAGGGGCTGCAAAAGCACTTCACTGAGTACCGGCGAACTGGTGACTAGCTTAACGGAAGCATTGTTGGCAGCGTTGAACCTGTGCGGTCTGTCTCTGTCTTTATCCTTTTGTTTTTTTCAGAATATTGGTAGTCGGATGGCTTACCAAAGCCATTTCGGAATACGAAGATCAAGAACGAAAGTATTTAACGACAATAAGGGCCCAATGAATAGTTCAGGCATTGAACAAGGCACAAAACTGATAGTGAGGTACGTTATGGTCTGTGCCTAGACAGGTGACGCAGTACAAATGAAAGGTGACGCAGTACGAATGAAAATCTCGGTGTGGTATTTGCTTTCCACAGGCAAGACAATTATTAACTTTTTCTGACATCAGTTAAAGCAAGAAAAAAGGATACCCAATGGGGTACTTAGCTTTAGAAGACTTCAGGATGATTCGATTAGTAAACAAAAACTCAGGTCGCGACTGACTGGCACTTGCGAACTGCTTCTGCTTCGGGCTTTTAGGCAAGAAAGACTTATGTAATGGCGTCGGCTGCCTGTTTTTATACCCCTGACAACCTGACGTCAGTCCTGGAGCAACAGGATCTGACGCAGAAATACTAAGTCTCTGGTATTCGGGCCAACTGAGGGCTACCTGCAGGCAGATAACCCAAGTGTGATGACTGCAACAGTGAAACACGAAGAACATATTTGGGTGTCAATGGGAAAGGAGGGAAGGAGTAGAGGAGACCCAGGGGCCAATCGTGTACAAGTGCATCCCTTGGGGATTCTCCCAGAGGGGGGGTTAGGGCAAAGTAGTTGCTGCATCTTTTGTTTATGGTCATGGCAAAGAGGTCACAGCAAAGCTGGCCCCATTTCTGGAAAATCATTTCCGCTATTTCTTGTTTCAGGGGCCACTCATGAGGCATTAGAATTGCTCTGCTGAGTTTGCCTGCTATCACGTTAGATCTCCCCAGGATGTGCATTGCTATCAGAAAGTGTTAGGAGGATGTTGCCCACTGCCATACTCTCAGGGCCTCTTGACAAAGTGGGTAAGATTTGGTTCCACCTTGTTTGTTTATATACCAAACCACTGACATCTTGTCTGTCTGGACTGCAATAGTTCCCAGTGGAAGAGAGTGTTGAAATACCTGCAATGCTAGAAGCACCACTCTCATCTCTAGGACATTGATATGCAAATGGGCCTTGTAAACCTGCCACGTGCCTTGGGCTGTCATTCCCTGATAATGCCCCCCCCACCCTATCTGGGAGGCATCCATGGTCACTGTGGCTGGGGGGGATGGAAGAATGAAAGGACGACCTAAGGTCACTTGATCTGACTGTAGACACCAGCATAGGTCCCTCCTGCAAGATTCTATTATTATTATCTGGTGTGACATTGGAAGATGCTGCATGAGCCAGTGGGTGAATAGAAGCCACTGTAAGATTCTCATGTGCATTCGTGATAGGGGGATCATAGTGATTGTTGCCGCCATAGTACCTAGTACCTTGAGAATTGTCCTCGCCTGGACCTTTGTTTTTGACAGGAGGTCTTGAACTGTGCTTGTAGGGTTTGTATCCTCTCTGGCGGAAGTTTTACCATCATTGAAACTGTGTTCATCTCTGTGCCTATAAAGATGATATGTTGAGATGGCAATAAGGCAGGTTTTTTGTAGGTTATTGAAATTCCCAAACTGAGTACAGGCATTCAAAGGGGTGTCTCTTGCTTGTGAAAGTAGATGTCTGGTGGTGACAGTTAAGAGCCAGTCATCTAGATATGGAAATACCTGCAATCCTGAATGCCTCAAGTGAGCCGTAACCACTGCCGTGCATTTGGTGAACACCCTGGGGGCTGTAGTGAGACCAAAGGGCAGGGCTCGGTATTGATAATGATTGGCTCCCAGCTGAAAGTGCAGGTAACTTCTGCGTGGCCTGTTCATTTTTATGTGGTAGTACGCATCCTGGAGGTCTATGGAGCATATCCAATTGTCTTTTCCCAAAAAAGGAAGTATCGACTGCAGTGTGACCATCTGGAACTTTGACTTTTTTACAGATTTGTTTAACCTGCTGAGATCCAGTATGGGTCTCCAGTCCCCTGCCTTCTTTGGTACTAAAAAGAACCTTGAGTAAGTTTTGGATCCTATCTGATCTGCGAGGACTGGTTGGATGACTCATTTTTTTCTAGCAACTTTTGAATTTCTATGGTTGCTTGGTTCCTGTGACTGGAACATCTGGAATCCTTTTCATTAGTGGGGGTGGGAAGGAAAAGGGTATAGAGTAACCTCTGGATATGATCCTTTGTACCCACTTGGCTTTTGTTATTTTTAGCCAGGCATCTGGGTACAAAGATAAGTGACCCTCGACTGTCTCCAGAGAGGGACAGATGGGCCTCCTTTCAGGAACACTGAAAGGGCTTACTGGAGAAAGATTCTCAGTCACCCTGATTTTGTGCCCCCCCCCATCACGTGGTCGGTGTCTTCCATTATTCCCTCCCCCTCTGCCCCCTGGAGGAGGGTTCACCACGTGTCTTGAAAGGTTCTCTGGGATTTTCAAAACCACATTTTTCCTCCCCTTTGGCCCTTGAGATAGGCTCTAGAAGGACTGGAAAATGGGCTCCTACAGCAGAGAGAGTCTTTCCTTCCTGTTCACACCTGGTCAGTGTTTCTTTGACTTTAGGCCTGAAAAGTGACAAACCATCAAAGGGGGTGTTAATGAAGGATGACTTGAAGGATTCAACAAATAAACACAAGCGCATCCAGAAATGTCTCTTATGGGCAATTTCTGAACCTGCTGACCTACTCGCTCCATCAGCTGCATAGGAAATAAGCTTCATGGATGAGTCAACTACAGAACTGAGGGTGCAGAGCTGTGAAATTACTTTATCTGACACTTCTGCTGCTACAGTACCCTGTAAAGTGTCTTCAAGCTCTTTCAGGAGATCTCTCTGTAGCCTGGTGAACTGAGTAAGGTAAGTCAGGGACCGTAGAGTAAAGCTTGCTGAGAACATGCACTTACTGTATCTGTCCATCGTACGTGACTCTGTTCAGGGAATGGACAGATATGAATGTTTCAGATAACTCCTTCTTGGTGGCTACCGCCACCACCATAGCATCTATGGAAACACCAGTGGTAAAAAAATGTTGTCTTCTGGGGATGTTATAAATTTGTTTGGTCTCCTAGGGACAGGTTCCACTGAATCCAGAGATTCCCATGCCTTTTGAGAAACTAGTTCCATTAGTTCATCAAAATGTGGAGACACCCAAGTGGCAGAAGGTTGAAACCCAAAAGCTTTCAGGTAAACAGACTCCTTGTTAGAAGGGATAATGGACTTCCAGCTGCCTCTCTGTTTAAGGACTTCTAAGATGTCTGCAAAGGAGACATCTTCAGAGGGTCACCATGGGGATCCTTCTGATTCATTGAGGTCCATATCTGATGTGATTGACTCCTTCGAGGAGTCCAAACGTTTCCTCTTACAAAGTTTCTTTCAGGGTGCCTCTTTGGATGGGGCTTCTGGAGAAGTTCCCAAGGAGAGTGGTTTGGCCTCTAGGATTTCCTGAGGCTACAGGTCTCTGCACTGTGGGATGGGTTGTGCAGAAACAGATACCGGTGCCTTAGAGGGAGGAATATTCAGATCTATCAGAAAGGATGCCCGTGGGGATAAGGTTCTCCTCATAGCCACAAAAGCCCCCCTCCCATGACCTGAGGAAACCCCTGGCTCCAAGGAGCCAGCAAATACTCCGGAACCAAAGGAGAAGGCTCCGAGGCTGAGGTAGGAACCAAACTCACCCGAGCTGAGGCTCCGAGAGGCAAGGTCGGAACTGATAAAAATTTGGTCCAACTGTCCCCCCGGGATCTGACTGGAGAGTGTCAGCTCCTAGACTCCTCAAATGGCAGCGAGGCTGTCAGAGCACTCAAAGCTGAAGATGCCAATGTAGGTCTCGGCTCTGACGGGTCTTTCTCTCCATGCATTCTGGCTCCAAAATCACAAGGAAATGAAGTCAAGGGGGTTGGTCTGGTCAGCTCCAAAGCTGATTGGCTCAGCTTCGACAAAATTTTAGCCAGCACCAGTGTCCTGAATAGTTCTGCACCAGACAGTCCATATCATAGTCTGATCGCGAGGATGGAGCTGGAGGTGCCACAGACTGGAGAATTGGTGACCTAAGCACAGGAGAAACCGGCTCCAAGACTGATGAGTAGCTTTTGACTTGTAACATCATTGGTTCCGATACAGATGGAGCTGAGGTTGAAGGTCTGACAAGTTCAGCAGGCTCCGATGCTTTTGAGACTTTTTTGGATGGCTCCGAGCCATCGGAAGATGCAGGTGATGGTCTTTTCGAGCCCTTGACTGATTTCTGTGAAAGAGACGTTGATCCTTTTGAAGGACTTTGACCCTGTTCCAGTGCTTCAGAAAAAGAAGACTTAAGAAGGCCCTTAAGAATTAACTTATTCTTTTGTTCATGAAGGACTCTGGAACTGAAAGAATAACATATTGAGCAAGATTCTTGTAAATGCAGGACACCCAAATAATAGACACACTCAGTGTGACTGTCGGTAATGGACATCTTCTGTGAGCACTTGGGGCATCTTTTAAACCCCGAAATTCTGGATTCTTTAGGCTGCTTTGACATTTTTAAATTTAGCCAAGTCTAAAACCAAAAACACACACACACGGAAGCACACACACACACACACACACACACACACACACACACACACACACACACACACACACACACACACACACACACACACACACACACACACACACACACACACACACACACACACACACCACAGGAAGAAACTAGCCATCTAATTTAAATGGGCTAAATAGCTCTTCCAAAAAAAAAAAACAAAGAACTAAAAGAGCTAAAAGAGGTATAAATCCGCAGCAATCACTTAGAAATTTACCACACTACTTATTCTAAAGGAAGAAACCTCATTCTAAAGGAAGAACCCTCTAACTAAACATGGATTCACCACACAAACATAAGCCTAAACCGCAGGCTGATAAAAAAAAAATACTTTAAGGTTTTGCATTAACTAAACTATAAACAAATGGCACATTCTACTTAATAAAGGGATAGGGGACTTAAGGCCTAACACTCTTGACCAAAGGTAATAACTAACACTATTTTACTGCAGAAAATAAGCATTTAAGATGCTTAGAGGAAGGAAAATACTGCAACTATTAAAACTATATCAAATATGCAAACTAGATCAACAATTAAGCTAAAACTGAAGGAAAAAAATAATTTCACTTAGCCAGAGCTAGAATCAGACACACAAACCGTTTCAGTGGCAAATGAGATCTGGGGAATGTCCTACAGCATCATGGGATAGAGAATGAGCCACGAGCTAGCTGAAGACCTTGAGCTTTAGTAAATGGCCGAGTCGGAATCAAAGATCAGTTCTGAACCCATCAGTAAGAGGGAAGGAGAGATAGGACAATGTCACATCAGTGTTTTCAGAATTTTACAGATAAAATGCCTGCTGGAATAAGAATGTGAAAACATGTATGGAGTAAATGCTGCACTGCATATACCAAAGCATGGAATGCTGAGTGATGAAACAAAATTAGAAGTTATGTACATACCATAACGTTCCATGTTAGTTGTCTTCTCTCGGCTTCTTTCTTGCTGGATGGGTTCGGAGCCGATCCTCGGCTCCGACTCGGCACTTGCTAAGCTCGAGAACTCATTTTACCAGCTCGAGGCAACCCTGTATCCCATGATGCAAGGCGTGACTACCTCAGATCTCGTTTGGTAGCTAGAAGAAAACCCTGCCAAAAACACTTCTTCCCAAGGAAGAAGATTACTAAATGTAGGAGAAACTAGGCCAATAGCCGCTAACAATAATGAGTCTTCCTACTGGGAACTCTTGGAAAGAGTGACAACACCCCCAAAAAAGGATACGACCTTAAGATCAGTCCAGGCCAGGGGGATGGTGGGTGGGACGCAAGAAAGAAGGCAAGAGAAGACAACTAACATGGAACGTTATGGTATGTACATAACTTCTAAATGTTAAGTTGTCAACTCGCCTTCATTCTTGCTGGATGGGACCGCGTCCCTAGCACCTCTATCCTGGGTGGCTCAATGGAACAGACTCTTGAGAACTGTGGAACCAAACTTAGCCCTGTCCCTGGAGGCCAAGTCCAATTTGTAATGAGAGACAAAGGTGTGAGGAGTGGCCCAAGTGGCTGCTGCACAAATGGTGTCAATAGGTAGCCTATCCTGAAAGGCTGTGGATGTGGACAGGCTCCTGGTAGAATGTGCTTTTGGTTTTGAGGACAGTTGCTTGCCTCTAAGAAGATAAACATAAGAAATGATAGAAGACAGCCATCTGGATAAGGTCACTTTAGAGACTGGGAGACCTTTTCTGTTCTCTGCATAGGAAAGAAATAGTTGATCAGATTTTCTGAATTGTTTAGTTCTGTCCAAATAATATCTGAGTTGACGATGGACATCCAAGCAGTGAAGTTTTTGTTCAGCTTTGTCCGAATAATTAGGGAAAAAGACTGGCAAATCAATAGATTGATTAATATTCGTCTGGGAAGCAACTTTGGGCAAAAAAGATGGATTAGTTCTTAGAGATACCCTATCTTTGTGAAAAACCAAGTATGGAGAACGGACAGAAAGGGCCTGAAGTTCAGAAACCTTTCTAGCTGAAGTAACAGCAACCAAGAAAATTGTTTTCCAGGAAAGAAACTTTAACGAGCATGTAGCAGCCGGTTCGAAGGGGGGGGGGGTAGAATCAAGGAAGCCAACATTAAATTCAAATCCCATTGCGGAGGAGGATCTCTGATTGGAGGCTTCAGGAGAAAGATACCCCTCAGAAAGGCTTTGCAAAGCTTGTGGGACATTATGTTTTGATCCGCTAAACCAACATGAAAATTAGAGATAGCTGCCAATTGGACTTTAACTGTAGAAGAAGAAGACCCCGATTGAAAAATCTCTGCTAAGAAGTCCAAAACTGAATGCACTGGAGCAGTAAAGGGATCTATGTGTTTAGACTTTGCCCAGAAAGAAAAATGTTTCCACTTACTAGCATAAATCTTTCTGGTGGTGGACTTTAGAGAAGCTACTATGATATTTCTAATGGGGTTAGAGATCATAGGAAGCCTGGCTAAGGAAGGAAGTGGAGCAACCAAGCAGTGAGGTTGAGAGAATGAATGGCCCGGTGCGGTTGACCCGACTGGTGGGTCAGAAGATCTGGAACTGGGTCCAGATGCCAAGGCTGCGCCAGGAGATGATGATGCAGGGATGGAAACCAAATTTGTCGAGGCCAGTAAGGGGCAATGAGGATCAACTTGGCTCTCAATATGGTAGCTTTCTGAATAACTTGTGGTATCAGTGGAAATGGAGGAAAGGCATACAGAAGTCCCCGAGGCCAATCCTGGGTCAGAGAGTCTCTCGGGGAATGGCCTGGTAGAGGAAAGAGGGTGAAGAAGTCTGGGCATTTGCTGTTTTGGGGTGTAGCAAAAAGGTCGCAGGAAGGGAAGCCCCACTTCTGAAAAATCTCGTCCACTACCGATTGTTTGAGAGACCACTCGTGTGGCATGACAATAGCTCTGCTCAGTCTGTCCGCTAAGAGGTTGGATCTCCCGGGGATATGCGTTGCTATCAGAAACCAATGAGAGGAGATTGCCCATTGCCAAAGTCTGAGAGCTTCTCGACACAGTGGATAGGACCTGGTCCTGCCCTGCTTGTTGATATACCAGACTACAGACATGTTGTCCGTCTGAACTGCAATAGTCCCTAAGGGAAGAAAGTCGCTGAGGGCTTGCAACATTAAAAGCACTGCTCTCATCTCTAGGACATTTATGTGCAGATGGTATTCTATGGGTTGCCAAGTCCCATGGACCATCCTACCCTGATAATGCCCCCCCCACCCGATCAGAGAGGCATCCGAAGTGACTGTGGCAACCGGAACTGGGGGAACAAACAGTCGGCCCTGATGGAGCAGAGGAGAAGACATCCACCAGGTTAGATGACTCTTGCATGATTGCGTGACGAAAATCTCATGACTCATGGGGAGCTGCTGGAATGACCACTGAGCGAACAACATCCACTGCAGAAGCCGCATGTGGAAGCGGGCTAATGGTAGTAGTACAATGGCCGCAGCCAAAAGACCCAGAACCTTCAGGACAAATTTGGCTCTGATCTTCTTGATGAGTAATATGATCCGAACATACTTCTGGATGTCCAGAATTCTTTGTTTTGTGAGTCTGGCTGACATGCTGACAGTGTTTAATTCTGCACCTATAAAGGTAATAGATTGGCAAGGCAACAGAGAAGATTTTTCGAAGTTTATTGAAATCCCCAATTGTTTGCAGGTTTGCAGAGTGTAGTCTCTGGCCTCGAGAAGTTGATGCCTGGTGGTGGCGGAGAGGAGCCAGTCGTCTAGATACGGAAACACCTGGAATCCTTGACGTCTCAGATGAGCCGTAACCACTGCCATACATTTGGTAAACACTCTGGGGGCTGTAGTGAGGCCAAAGGGCAGGGCTCTGAACTGAAAATGACTGGACCCCAGCCGAAAGCGGAGAAACCTTCTGGAGCGCCTGTGAATCTTTATATGATAGTACGCATCCTGAAGGCCTATTGAGCACATCCAGTTGTCCTTGCCCAAAAAGGGTAGAATGGACTGAAGCGTGACCATCCGGAACCTGGCCTTCTTGACAAACTTGTTTAGCTTGCTGAGGTCTAAAATTGGTCTCCAATCTCCCGTCCTTTTGGGGACCAAAAAGAATCTTGAGTAGATGCCGGATCCTACTTGGTCTGCTGGCACTAGTTGGACGGCTCTTTTTGCTAGGAGCTTTGATACCTCCTGCTTTGCCAATTCCCTTAGACCGGGTGAGACATCTGGAAGGGATTGCTGAGGAACGGGAAACCTCTCAAAAGGGATATTGTAGCCCTCGGATATGATCGACTGTACCCATTTGTCTTGAGAGAGGGAACGCCAGGCTAATGGGTACAGCAACAACCTTCCCCCGACTGCCTCCAAGGGTGGGCGGTTGGGCAACACCTCAGGGATGCTGGAAGGGTTTATCAGGGAGAGGCTCCCTGCTACCCTGATTCTGCAGACCCCCTCTGCCCCTAGGGCGGCGCCTATTATTATTACCCCCTCTGCCTCTGGGGGTAAACTGACCACGTGTGTCCGGCGTGACTCCTTGAGATTTATGGAACCACATTTTCCCTCCCTTCTGACCCTTTGGATAGGGTCTTGAAGGGGTGGAGAAATGGACTCCTACGGCAGAAAGGGTCTTGCCGTCTTGTTCACACCTGGACAATGTATCCTTCACCTGAGGCCTGAAAAAAGCCGAACCGTCAAAGGAGGTATTGGTGAAGGACGCCTTAAAAGGGTCTGCGAAATTACAAAGCCACATCCAGGCTTGACGCCTAAGTGCCACTCCTGTGCCTGCGGCCCTACTCGCTCCATCGGCTGCATAAGAAATGAGCCGCATGGAGGAGTTAGTCAAAGAATTGAGGATTCCTAGCTGTGAGGCAATCTTTTCTTGAGCCCCAGCTGCCGAAGGATCCTGAACCACTTCACCTAGTTCCTTGAGAATGTCTCTCTGAAGTCTGGTAAAGTGACAAAGGTAGTTCAGCAAACGCATAGCAAAGGTCGCTGAAGAAAACATCTGCTTACCGTACCTATCCATGGTCCTAGAGTCCTTGTTAGGAGGATGGACAGGCACAGAAGGATCAGCAAGTTCCTTCTTGGTGGCCGCTGCCACCACCATAGCATCAACAGGGACGCCCTTAGAAAGAAACTGTTTGTCTGAAGGGGCTGTAATGAATTTGGAGGGCCTCCTAGGAACTGGTTCCACAGAATCCGGGGCTGCCCACGCCTTTCGAACCACCACTTGCATGAGTGGGTCGAAAGGCGGAGACAACCAGGAGGTGGAGGGTCGAGATCCAAAAGCCTCCAGGTATACCGACTCATCCTCGGAGGGGTCAATGGAAGGCCAATTCTCCCTCTGCTTAAGGAGTTCCAGGATGTCTGAAAAGGAGACATCCTCAGAGGGGGACCGTGGGGAGCCCTCCGACTCATCTAAGTCGGTATCTGATGTAGTAGACTCAGGGGAGTCTGTGTGCTTCCTCTTACACGTCCTCTTACGTGGGGGTTCTCCTGCAGGATCAGGAGAAACCTCGGAAGAGGAAGTTCTTCCCAATGGGGAAACCTGGGGCGATGGATCTCTGGGTCCGGGGGCAAGAGACTGGCAAGAGACATCAACAGGCACCGAAGATGGAGGAGCTAAAGGAATAGACCGTTGACCTAGCTCAGGGGCTAGGACACTCCTCATCACCTCGAAGGCTCCTCTCCCAGGGAGGCCAGAAGAATCCCGCTCTGAAGAAACAGGAATCCCCGGCCCCACCGAAAGAGAAGGCTCTGAAGCCAATGTCGGTGCCGAGCTCACCAATGCCGAAGCTCCAAGAGGGAGAGCAGGGTCGGACAAGGGTCCGATGCCACTCGCCCCCTCGGAGCCGACAAGGGAGACCCGACGACCGGATCCCTCCAAAGAAGGTCTCATGGAGGAGATCGGAGCCGAAGACGTCAGAGCCGAAAGGGGAAGTATCGGCTCCGGCGCACCCATGGTCACCGTTCCGAGAAGCTCCTGCTCCGAACTCTGAAGGAGAGTCGGAGGAGGAAGTTCAGGGGGATGAGAAATAGCAGACGTCTGTTGAGACGGGCTATGGAGCATTTGGGCTAGTGCCTGTGACTTCAACAGTCTGCTTACCACCCTCTCTAAATCATGGTCTGACAGCCTGGAAGATCTTGAAGATCGGCTCCGATGGCTCCGCTCCGACAAAAGAGGAGATCCCGGAGCCAAACAAATCGACTCCAGGGAAGGAGACTGAGATCTCTTCCTGGATGGAGCCATCGGAGCCGACGACCCCTCGGCCCCAGATGGAGCCGAAGACTTATCGGCTCCAATACTGGATAAAGACACGTCGGCTCCGGACGGAGCCGACAAAGTAATGGGTATATGTGTATCGGAGCCAGACGGAGCTGACACTACAACCTCCAAAGTGGAAAGATCGGCTCCAGCCAGAGCCGATCTCGACTCTGAAGGAGTCGGAGCCACAACCGAAGGCTTGAGAACTACAGCCTGGGCCTTAGATGGCTTAGAGGGCTTAACCAACCCAGCCTTGGTCTGAGAACCCTCTGGCTTTAACATGCCACGAAGAATAAGCTTATTTCTTCATTCCTGCAGGACTCTCTGGCTAAAGGAGTGACAGATAGTACAGGAGTCCTGCAGGTGTAAAGGCCCCAGGCAGTACACACAAGAAGTGTGACCGTCTGTCAGAGAAATTTTCTGACAGCACGAGTCACACTTCTTGAAGCCTGAGACCTTCACTTCTTTAGACATAATTATGTCCAAAAATACACAGACACACAACAATCACACAGTTAACCCACAAAAAACACACCAACACTAACCTGACAGGAATTAACTGAGAGGGAGGCTTAAGGCCTGAAGAAAGGAAATAAATCCTGACGTAAAAGAGAAGGAATATAGGGTAGGAGATTAACTATATGTATATATATATATATATATATATATATATATAACCCAATAGATGACAAATAGAAAGAAAAGGGAGAAACCCCCCCCCCTGACTAATCTTATACAAATTCAAGCTTTACCTGAGCTGGTAAAAAGGAGACCTCTTCGCGAAGCGGCAAACGAGATCTGAGGTAGTCACGCCTTGCATCATGGGATATAGGGTTGCCTCGAGCTGGTAAAATGAGTTCTCAAGCTTAGCAAGTGCCGAGTTGGAGCCGAGGATCGGCTCCGAACCCATCCAGCAAGAATGAAGGCGAGTTGACAACTTAACATCTGAAGTCTGGCAGTGATGTCCTAGAGAGTTATTTGGATTTATTTAAGCATCTGGGATTCTAAAATACAACACATTCTATTAAGTTATGACCAGAAGCCATGTCTGTGATAAATGCTCTGTTTAGACCGCTTTTTGCTTTCAAGGAGAATTAAACAAGAGTTCATATTCATGGAATAAGTTTGTATGATAGTCAATCAAAACTTACTGAATGAATTAACAACATGGACACTGAAGTTAAACAAAATAAAGTAAGGCTTGGCACAGACCCACAGGATCTCAACACACAGATTCAGGGAGAACATTACCTTCTATTGGCTGTTGAAAAAGTTACTGCTACTATGTGCGATGACAATGTTTTTGAATCTAAACAAGACCAAGTGTCACGCTGGAGTCATATACTTGCAGTAGAAGAGTCTCTCAGTTACTGTAAATGGCGAACAGCAATACTAAACATGTCAACTTGTACTGATAAACCCTTATTAATGTGATTCTTGGACATGGTCCAATATCTGTCCAAGTTTGTACTTCTAACAGCCAAAAATAACTATACCTTGGAGAAAACTGCTTGAGCTTGCTGCAGTATACTCTTGATGTGAGGATTAAGAAAAGGTTAGTAATTACTGCATCAGTGCTAAAGTGCTATGATGTAGCACATCAACTCTCCAATTTTTATGCAAAATGTCCAGATTTTTGCCTCGTATTTTGGTCTGTTCCTTGTAAAATTTGTGGTTTTCTAGGAAATAAATAAGGACTGAAGTCATTAAATAATGATATACATTTGAGTTTCAGGCTTCATATATGTCGGAAAATGCATGATAACACAAATCCTATTATTCTAGCAACTTTTGTTTAGTTTATAAGAGCAATATTTAAAATATGTGCCTATTTTTGGACCTTTCCCCCATTATTTTAGGCTTTGTCCAGATTTCTTGCACTAAGATGTTGAGAGATATGATGTAGCATTACCCATGCTCATACGTATTTCTTTGCTTTGTACAAATAGGCTATTTTTTCATATTTTCACTATTTTATACTGTGGCTTTTTTCTTCATTTACTTGCACTCAGTGGTGTTACTGTTTCATTTCCAACATCACTAGTCAGTGCATGCATGGACTGATTGACTCCCACGAGTGTGAGTGGTTTCACTCAATTTACTTCTGTTCCATCCCATTAATACAGACATCCTCCACATCAACAGATGACGTTTTACTTTTTTTCCTTTTGAAGTCTTTGTGGATACAGACATGCCAGTAAAGCCAAACCCCACTAGCTGTGGACATGCATGTTTCGGTCTTCTTATGACCTCATCAGCACAGAATAAGTGGACAGTTTGGCTATACTTCAGAAACAGGCTTTATTAGCCTGAATGTATCCACAAAGACTTAAAAAAGAAAAAGTAAAAAGTCATGGACATTCAGAAGCCACATAGCTGAAACATTTGATGTTCTTAAGGGGTCATTTGCATATATCCCATAGACCTCTTTTACAGGAGGTTTAAGGTTTCACACAGTGAAAACTCTAGTTTGGCTAGGATTTTCTTGCAGATTTAAATATACCTCACAATACCATGCACAGAAAAGACTGTTCAAATAAAGGAGTTAATGGCAGTTGGTGGCATACTCATTATAGTAAAAAGAAATTGCATCCCAAACAACCTAACACTTTATGCAGCTAGAGTCACTTATACCTACCATTACAGGATATAACCACATATTGGATGTTGATATCTACCAACTAGATATGCATCATACTTACTTCCATAAGCACCAAACCGGTTCCATGAAAACTAACCAGAGCAAACTATCTTGCTAAGACATTTTAATATTTTCTTGTCAAACACAACAAAACAAGAGCCTAAATACAAATAAAAAAATGGGTTTTCCCATATAATAGGGAATAACATCTTCAAGTTATACAGATCTTAAAAAACATGCAATGCATTAGATTGAGTCTAACAAAACATCCAACTTATGTTGCAGCTAGCGAGACCCTGCCTAATGACCTCACTGACCACAACTAATCTACACCATTTAGCAAAATAAGTCACCACCTACTGTACCAACAAGAATTATTTATTTATTTGCCATTTGTTAACCGGGTTGGTCTGGCTGGGCAGGTGCCCTTTTTCAGCAGAGACCTGAAGAGAAAAGCTCCACAGTATATATTTTACAATTAGTTACATATGTGAAATGTCCACAGTACAAATTAAACAATCTGTTACTGACTTTATTTACAAATGTGATTTACAAATGTTTGCAAATTGATAAGCGTATGCAAAAAGGAAGAAGAGTGTGGATACCGTGCAAAAGATGTAAAGAGAGAAATCTTGGTTGTGTTAGCCTTTCTTGAGAAGGTATATTTACTGATTGATATAAAAACATAAGTTGTTGCCTATAGGTGAATATGGCTTTTAGATGGGAGGAGGGAGAGGAGGGAAGGCCAGTCATTCTAGTAGCATAGAGTCAAGACCAGAAAGAAGAGGTTGGGAAAATGAAGGGAAAAATGAGCGTGGGAGTTATAAAGGTACAGAGAAAGGAGGTGGAAAAGTTTACGGTTAGGTGAGTGAGGTATAGGGAATGGAAACAGGGGTATTATAGGTATGGATGGAAGGGGGTAGCAAGGTAGGGAGAATTCAAGTGGGGTCATAACAGGGACAGTACCAGGAGTTAATTAAGTAGTTCTTCAAGCTAATCTTGAAGTTGAAAGAGTTTTGGAGATCTCTGATTTGGCGAGGGAGCTTGTTCCAGGATGAGGTGACTGCATGACTGTAAAGATTTTTACCTATGGCTTTATTAGGTTTTTGATACTTGGAATAGATGTTGGTCTGAGCTACGAAGTTCACAGTTAGTGATGTAGGGAGAGACAATAGATGATAGAGAAGGGCAAGCTGAGGGTTGTAGCAGGATGAAATGTAACATGTTAAGTTGATTAAAAACTGAAGCAGACTGCTAATGGATAAAGCATTATCATAAATTGGTCCATACCGAGTCCCACAAAAATTCTAGGTGAATCCATCCAACTTTCAACAATACTGTTTTATCTGTACTAGACAAATGTGTCCCTACTACATTAATTAGAACAAAAATAATTATTTCCCGTGAATCAACAACTTATCATATGACTTACAGAATCCACCTAAAAATCCTATATAAGATTATAGGAGTTCTGAAATCACATGCAACATACAAAGAGCTCAGAAACAAATGTCAAAAACAGCCCAGTGAAGCCAAACAAAATTTCTGCCACACATTACAACATAACAACACATCAAACCAGCTTTTTATTTTTGAAGGAAAAAAATAAATAAATAACAACCTAATGGGTAAGTAGAATTGACTGAAAACAACTCAATAAACCTACCAAGATACAGCTAACTCATTTGCCAATCATTTCAGATCAGTTATTGATACCTTCTCACAATGAAAAGAAAAACACCATTACTTAATGGAGGGCATGAGTTGTTGTTGTTGTTGTGTCTTTCGGCTTTTCCCGGTTAGGGGTTGCCACAGCGGAACTCCGGTCTGCTAATGATTGGCAATAGATTTTTACGTGCTGACTTGCCGGGCCTGACGCACAACCTTCAACGAAGGAATACCTATTCACGCATGTCGCCACACAGAAGACGCTCTAACTGAGAATTGAACGGGGCAACATCTTGCTGTGAGGTGACAATGCTACCGCAGCACCACCACCGCAGTATAATGGAGGACATTTTTTAATATGCATTATGTTTTTTGAGCAAGAAGGTTGAGTATGAAGATCGGTCTATATTTTTTTTTACATTTTACTAATGGAGGACATGAGTAAAAGGTAAAAAAAAATATAGACCGATCTTCATACTCAACCTTCTTGCTCAAAAACATAATGCATATTAAAAAAATGCATAATGCATCCTCATTTAACAGACTACTACCTCATTAAATTCAACAACATCACTAACACATAGCATGGTTTTCACCAGGTCACAGTATTCAAAACAACTTTACTTTCAATGTATGTTGGCACTTAAAGCAACAGAACGTTTACCACTGCAGCCCTGTTCTTGGATTTCTCAAAAGCATTTGAGGCTGTCAGTCATAATTTTCCTTACATAAATTAACACACATTGCTTTTTTCCAGAAATATTAAACTGATTAGCAAGCTAGCTAACAGACAAGAAGCCAAACAGCATCATGCTAAAACTGTCTCACAATTATACCTCTAAAATAGGGGTGCTTCAAGGCTCAGTTGTGGGATCACACCTTTTTATCACATTTACTGATGACATGCACTAACAGGCAAATAGGCTAACATTTCTGCAATATGCAGACAGATCCATACTTTTATGTAGTGCAGACAACACAGACATCCTATTGTCACAGCTATAATAGTCAACAGAAATATTTCTCAAATGACTAAACAACTGAAAACTGACTTTAAATAAGAAAAAAGTGCATGCTTATTGGCAAAAAGGCACTACTACCACCAATACAATCCAATTGTTCACCTACAGAAATGAAAATGTATAGTATTACAAATCCTTTGGCCTCACCACAGACAAAGTACAGTTGTGTACACTTACCATAAATGTAGATGTTCGAGTGTATTCACTGTTGCAGTCATCACATTTAGGTTATCCCTGCCAGGATAACCCTCAGTCAGCCTGAATACCAGAGGCTTAGTATATCTGCATCGGTTGCTGTCGCTCCAGGACTGATGCCAGGACGTCAGTGGTATAAAATCAGGCAGCCGATGCCATTACATCAGTTTTTCTTGCCCTAACTGTCAGGAGCCCCCAATAAGGTGCTAGGTTATGGTGGAAGAACACCAAGGGGGGGGAAGAGATGAGAGAGAGAGGGAGACAGGGAGAGAGGGAGAGCGAGAGAGAGAGAGAGAGAGAGACAAGGGGGTGGAGGGAGGGAAACCAGGACTGCAACAGTGAATACATCTGAACATTTATGGTAAGTGTACACAACTGTATTATGTTCTTCGTGTTTCACTGTTGCAGTCATCACATTGGGTTGATTCCCAAAGCTGAGGAAAAGGGTGAAGGCAGTCAAGAAGACTGGGGGCTGGCTAGGATGCCCTGCAAGACTGTGGTGGCAAAGCCTGCCCTGGATTTGGAGAAGATAGGCAGGTGGTAATGCTTGGTGAAGGTATGAACCGATGTCTATGTTGCAGCCTCAAGGGTGTTCCTGGTGGGGACCCCTCTGAAAAAAGCTGCAGAGGTGGAGGTTGCTCTGGTGGAATGTGTTCTGACTCCCTTTGGGGGTGGTTTCTCGTGCAGTTTGTAGCAGAAATGGATGCAATGTGCTATTAATTTGGAGATTGTTTGGATATGGCCTTTTCCTCTGCTCCTGCAGTGAAGCTGACTAGCAATTGATCAGTTTTTCTAAAAGATTTAGTCTTGTCCAGGTAGAATCTGAGTTGTCTGTGCACATCTAGAGAGTGCAGAATCCTTTCCCCCTTGCTTTGTGGTTTAGGGAAAAAGGTGGGAAAATGAATGGATTGGTCGAGAGCCACACTGGACACCACTTTAGGCATGAAGGATGGGTTAGCCCTGAGGGAGACCCTGTCAGCATGGAAAATGATGAAGGACTCTACAGCCATAAGTGCTTGTAGCTCTTATACTCTTCTAGCTGAAGTGATGGCCAGAAGCAAGGCTGTCTTCCAAGAAAGAAATTTTAACTCTGCTGAAGCTGCAGGTTCAAAGGGGGGGCAGGTTGAGCTTTTCCACCCCAAAGTTAAGGTCCCAAGCTGGGGTAGGAGCACTTCTGGGTGGCCTCAAATTGTAAGCCCCTCTTAGGAACTGTTTGATGAGAGGGTGTGAGACAAGAGGTGCCTCTGTGCTGAAATGAGCAGAGATGGCTGAATGTTAATAGAAGAGAAGGATAGACTCCTGTGTAGTAGGTCTGCCAGGTAATCCAGGATGAGAGCTATGGAGGGCTGTGCCATTCTGGCTCACTTAGCCTGGATCCAGGTGCAAAACCTTTTCCACTTGTCAGCATAAGATTTTCTAGTGCTGGGGCATCTGGCTCACGTATAACATCTAAAACTTCTTTGCTTAGACTGGCAGCTTGAGGAGAGGTCAGGGAATAAGCCAGGCTGCCAGATTTAGGGTCTGCAATGGGGATGCATGAATTCTCCATTCCTCTGAGTCAGAAATGTTGGGATCTGAGGTAGGTGCCATGGTGGGAGGTGTGACAGGCTGCACAGCCGTGGGTACCAGTGCTGGTGTGGCCAGTCTGGGGCAATCAGGATTGCCCTTGGTTTCTCTTCCCTTATTTTGAGCAGTACCCTTGAAATGAGTGGTAGAGGGGGAAATGCATAGACCGAGAGGTTTACCTACTGGAAGGATAGAGCATCCACTTTTCAGGCCTTGCTGTGAGGTTCCCTGGTGCAGAATTTGCTGAGCTGATGATTGGAGTGGGAGTCAAAGAGGTCGACCTTTGGGGTGCCCCATTTCTGGGTTACAAGGGTGAAGGTTCTGTGGTCTGGCTGCCACTTGTGTGGGTCTAGCAGGTTTCTGCTTAAGTTGCCTGCCAGAGAGTTTAGAGAGACCGGCAGGAATTGTGCTAACAGGTGTAGCTGCATGGCTGAGGCTGCATGCCAAAGGGTCATGGCGAGTCTGCACAGAGGATAAGAGTGAGTCCCTCCCTGCTTGTTGATATACCACATCACTGTGGTGTTTTCTGTCTGAAAGCTGTCAGGGCATGCTGAACAGCTAACATCTCTTTTTGGTTGATGTGCAGATGTATTTGATTTGGGCTCCATTGGCTCTGAATGCACCTGCCATCCAGGTGAGCACCCCAGTCATAGTCTGATGCATCTGTGGTGAGGGTCTGTGCAGTGTGGTGTTGTGAGAAAGGAAGTCCCTTGTTGTGGTAGCATGCTGCTGCCCACCAAAGAAAACCTTTCCTTAGACAAGGTATTATTGGTATAAGAGTTTCCAGGTCTTGAGAGTGTTGACACCAAAGGCTTTTTAGGTAACATTGTAGTTTCCTCATATGCAGTCTGGCATATGGAATGAGTAGAATGCAAGAAGCCATGAACCCTAGAGCTTGCAGGATTTTCCTTGTGGATAACTGGGTCCTGGTGCCTAGTTAAGAGAAGTAGGCAGTCAGGTAGGCTTGTTTTTCTGGAGTAAGGAATGCCATCTGGGATGCTGTGTCCAGGCTTGCTCCCAGGAATACAACTTTTTGTGTGGGGACTAGTTTGGATTTATTTTCATTGATAGTATACCCCAGGGAGGTCACTAGGTCCTTTACAAAGGTCAGGTGCTGTAGCAGCTTTTCCTGACTGTCTGCCTGAGTCAGGCAGTCGTCCAAGTATGGGTAAATTTGAATATTTCTTTGTCTGCAAAAAGCAATGGCGGGAGCCAGACATTTTGTGAAAACTCTGTAAGCAGTAGATAAGCCAAAGGGAAGCGCAGAGAACTGAGAGTGCATAGATCCTGCTCTGAAACGTAGGTATTTCCTGCATGATTCCCTGATTGGGATGTGTAGGTAGGCCTCATTTAGGTCTAGGGTGGCTAACCAAGCATCCTTGGAAAGCATAGGTAGAAGCTGCTGGAGGGTGAGCATTTTGAATTTTGGTATCACCAGAAAGGTATTTAGAATGGATAGATCGAGGATGGGGTGCCATGTGCCTTCTTTTCTGGGTACCAGGAAGAGTCTGGAGTAGAAACCTTGTCCTATCTGTTCTGTGGGAACATGCTCTATTGCCCTCATGGAGAGCAGGAAAGGACTTGCTTTTTGGCCTCTGCCCACTGGTTTGGCGGAAGATCTGGGAACATATTTGGGGTTGGCAGAGTGTTGAAATAAAATTTGTACCCCTGGGATACTATGTTGAGGACCCAGTGGTTATTGCTAATGGTGGCCCAGTTGCTTGCTTGGAAGGAGAGTTTTCCTCCTAGGGGCATGAGCAGGTGGACAGAGGGAGGGGGTGGAAGTGTAAAGTCATTGTGAGTTCTTACCATAAGGGGGTGGGTTTTCACTTCCTGATTTTGAAGAGGAGGAACTCCATTGCTTAGATCTCTGCATTCCCCGGGGCTGTTGTCTGGGGGGGGGTCTGCTTTCCTTGGGTCTGGGCTAAGTTGGCCTGGAGGGGGCAGGAAAGGATCAGTGCTTGGAGGGGCAATGCTTACTGAACCTCGGTGGCTAGACCTGTAAGAAGTCTTTAACTGTCTGCATAGATTTAGCTTTTTCTTCCATCTTTTTTAAGATCTCTTCTGCCTTGGTGCCAAATAAGTTGTCTTTGTGCAATGGTGCATCCAATAATTTGGATTTTACATGGTCTGGCAAGGTCTGTTCCTTAAGCCAAGCATGCCTTCTAAGGACAGAACCAGTGACTGCTGTCCTGTAAGATGCTTCTAGGGCATCAAAACCACATTGTAAGGTGTCCTTAGTTACTTGACTTGCAGAATGCATTAACTCTTGTAACTCTTTACTTTCTGCACAAGCAGGAAAAGAAGATATTTTTTGTTTAAGGAGTTCCATGGTATGTTGCTGACATTTCAGCATGTGGAACTGACAATTTAATGCTCTAATAGCAAGTCTAGCAGAGGTGTATATTTTTTACATCATCTGTCTAATCCTCGGGAATCTCTGTCTCAGGGGGTGGGATTCTTAGCTGAAAGTGCTTTGATTCCTTTAGGTCCTTGAGAGATGACCTCAGGGTCAGCAGTAGAATTTTTGAAAAGAAATTTGTGAGAGTCAGGGACTCTATAATACCTGTCAGGTTTCCTGGGAGCAGGAGGAAGGGTGTCAGGGGTTAGACTAGATTCCATGAAAACCCATCATCCACAACATCCAGAACAGGAAGAATGGCCAGAGGTCTGTGCTGTGGAGGATCTAAGAATTCCCCGAGTCTCTTTTTTGACTGAGGATAGTCCTGACATTCCCATTGGAAATGCTCCTTTAAAGTATGTAGGATTTCCCCAAAGAAAAAGTCCTCAGGTGGAGAGGCTGAAGGGATGGATTTCTCTGCATCAAAACCCTCATAAGCAAAGAGGGGTTGCATATCTTCATATTCAGATGCATCAGAGTCATTGGACTCCTGTTCAGATAAAACTACTGGGGACAAGACTCTTTTTCTTTTGGAAGGGGTAGCCTGGCTTTCCCTAATAAGCATTATAAGGTCTTCTGCCATTTTAAGCATTTGAGACTGAAAAAAGGAAGCAGGTGCCTGAGCTTGGGTCGCTGTTTTTTTGGGTGTGGTTCATACCCTGGGCCTTAGAAACTCAGTTGTTTTTGAAAGAACTGAAGATGTGAAAGAAGTCATCGGTCTGTGTCGAATGTCGGTAGTGTGAAGTACTTCCTCGGCCTGCTCAGCTGCTCCGGTCCCATCCAAGGTAGAGACATCCACAGGATCCTTAGTCGAAGAAGAGTCTCATGGCATACTGGACTCTTAAAGGGTCTCGGTAGCGGCTTGCAGATCCACAGAAGCAGGCATCAGGGGCTGCAAAAGTGCTTCACTGAGGACTGGAGAATGGATGACTAGCTTAACGGAAGTGTCGGCAGTTTTGGACCTGTGCGGTCTGTCTCTGTCTTTATCCTTATGTTTTTTCGGAAGATCGGTAGTCAGATGGCTTACCGAAGCCATATTAGAATTCAAGGACTGAGAGCAAAAATATCTAGCTACAATAAGGGCCCGATGATGTATAGTTCTGGCATTGAACAAAGCACAAAAGTCTCTGTGTGGTATTTGCTTTCCACAGGTGAGACAATTCTTAACTTTTTCTGACATCGGTTAGAGCAAGAAAAAAGGATTCCCAACAGTGTACTTAGCTTTAGAAGACTTCAACTTCAGTTCGGAAACGAAAACTCAGGTAGCGGCCGACTGACACTCGTGCAAACTGCTTCTGCTTCGGGCTCCTCAACAAGAAAGACTGAAGTAAATGATGTCAGCTGCCTGATTTTATACTACTGACAACCTGACATCAGTCCTGGAGCGACAGCAACCGATGCAGAAATACTAAACCTCTGGTATTCGAGCCGACTGAGGGCTACCCTGGCAGGGATAACCCAAATGTGATGACTGCAACAGTGAAACATGAAGAACATCAAACTCACCATCACTACCCTGTCTTGTGGCACAGAGGGATAAATCCCTTACTGCACCCCGGATGACCTGTGTTTAACTAGTGGCACTGGTGATGGAGGGATCATGAGAAAATCGGAGTCAGTGGCCAACATTGGCTTACCCATCCTGGATGGAGGCAGAAAGCCAAGGCTTGCTGCAACTGCAGTGTTAAGAACATGGCAAGCTTCATGATTCAAGTCACATATCTCTTGGTCAGGAGGTGGTGCACATCATGACAACAGCAATTATGGGGCTTGCAAGGCAGACAAAGGGTTGTGTGGGCTAGGAGACATTCCCCAGCCATAGTATGATGCTGCACCAGCATCCTTGATCTCCTCACGACCCCAAACATGGGTTGCATTGAGATCTGGGGAGGCTAAGGTGGGTTCAGGTCCAGTAGACCCACTGAAGAAGAACAGGAGCTTATGACAGCTGATGGCATCTGTAAGAAGGTTATAGAAAACAAAAGAAGTAAACTTACCTTCTCCCCTCATGTCAGTATTGTCATAAAAGAACTAAACAGAAAAGTAGGGACCCCCTGTTTAATGAATAAGTATTTATCCTCAAGCACAAGGTACACTTTAGCCAAAGCAATCCTTGTTCCCAACTTTTTTTATGGGTGCAATGCTGTGGGTACCAAAATAACATAATTCATCAAAAACTAGAATGTACATATTGCAAAATATCTAGGTTCAGAGCTCAGACTGAAAATAAACAATCAGTTATACCTGTTACCTTCTCAACAAACTAAATTCGATGCCCTACAAAAAGAAGTAAAATACAGTCACCTCCTTTTCACATGCAAACTACTCAGAAATAGTGCACGACCCTAAGCTCCCAAAGAACCCTCAGATATACCAAAAAAAACCCTCCTTCAAATTCAGAAAACAGTTAATAGAATTGGATATGGAAAGTACAGTTGTGTAAGCAGAAAGTACAATAACAGTGGATGTTTGAATGATCACTGTTGCAATAGCCTTAGCTGTATGGGTTATATCCTGTTGAGGAAATAACAGCCAGTCAGCTTCGAAAGGTTTAGTGCACTGCCCATGTCCCCAAACTGTCTGGCATCTCGAGCTGAGCTGACTAAACGACAGGTTTGGGCACCAAGCCCTTCAGAGCTTTCCTGACAACAAAGAGGGAGAGGGAGGCTTATCCCTGAAAGGGAAGTGCGAGAAGAATAAAACAATAAATAACCACACTCTGGCATAAACACACGAAAAAACAAGGGGTAATGGGGGGGGGGCAACTACTGCAGCTGTGATCATTCCAGCATCTACTGTTATGGTAACTTTACTTACACATCTGTGCTATGCTCATTATATTGATCACTGCTGCAGTAGCCTTAGCTATATGGGTAGATTACCACAGCTAACTATATTTGGGAGGAAAAGGAGAAGGATGCAGGAGCCCCAGGAGAACAGTCCAAGCAAAACTTGATTTAGACCTAGAAAATTAAGCAAGCTTATAGTGCCTTGTAAAAGTATGTTCAGGTGACATTGAATACTTCAAGAATCCAACCCTTTCCAAAAAGCCATAGATGACCCCAAGACCCTGGTAGAGTGGGCCTTGACCCTGCCTGGAATAGATTTGTCAGGGTGAGTATGACAAAAGGTAATAGCCTTAGACAACCATTTGTAAATAGTCTGTCTTGACACAGATTGCCCCTTCTTCTTACCTTGACAAGAAACAACCGATTTGAAGATCTTAAGATTTCATTCTGTCAAGATATTATCTGAGTTGTCTGAGAACATACAAGGTTTGGCGTACCCATTCTCCCTCATTTTTATGTTCAGGAAAGAAAAGAGGCAGATGGATAGTTTGGCTTAAAGTAAATATGGATACCACTTTAGGCATAAAAGAAGGATTAATTCTTAAAGAAACCTTGTCCCTTTGGAAAATGAGATTAAGTTGACTCACCATAAGAGCTTGCAACTCAAGATAGCCTTCTTGCAAAGGTCAGAGCAAGTCAGACAGATTAGCTAGTTCAAATGGAGCAAATGTTAGATTCCTAAGGAGAGGCCACCATATTACTTGGAGGCCTCTTACACAAAACCCCCTTCAAGAACATTTTGTCATGAGACTGCCCTGAAAGTAGAGGATCCATGGGCAGACATACTGAACTAGCAGAAAAAAATAACCCTGACAGGAATAAGAAGGGCTATATGATAGTAACTCACACAAATACTGTAAAACCAGAGAACAATTAGCCTTGAATGTGTGCTGGTTATATTGTTGACATGAAATATAAAACATTTTCCATTTGCTGATAAATGATTCTCTAGTAGCAGGATTTCTTGCCTCCCTTAGTACCTACTGCACATCATCAGAAAATAGGTAAAATTAATTAAGATACTATCATCCAGGCAGGCAGTCAATTGAAGATTATTGATATTGGGGTGTATCAAACACCCCTGTTCTTGAGTGAGTAGATCCAATCTGTAAGGAAGCTTGTGGTAATTGCTCCTGGACACTTCCAAAAGAAGTGAGAACCACAGCTGCCTGGGCCAGAAGGCAGTCCCATAATGATCTTGGGGGATTCCTTCTGAATCTTCAGAATACACTGGATATTAGTGGAAAGGGTGGGAAGGCATGCAGGAACATTCCTGTCTAAAGAAAAGAAAAGAAAAGAAACGAAAAGAAAAGACATCTGTCTTCCAGGCCTTCATGCATAGAGTCCTGGAACAGAATTTTGCCAGTTGATTGTTCAGAGAGGAGGCAAAGAGGTCCACTTAAGGAACTCCCCACTGATGGATCAAATCTTGGAAGACCTCTTACCTAGTTTCCATTTGTGATGGTCTGCCCTGGTCCTGTTCAGCTTATCTGCCACACAGCTTTGCTCTGATTGAATGAATGATGCCTGTAGAGTGAGATTGTGCTGTGAAACTACATCCTAAGCTAACATGGCTAATCTGCAAAGGTGGCATGACCTGGTTCTCCCCTGCTTGTTGATGTACCAGATGACTGTGGTATTGTCTGTAACCACTTGAAGAGGTCCCAGGGACAAAAGATGGTTCAGGGAGTTGAGTGCCTTGGTCAGGGCAAACATCTCTTTTATATTTATGTGCTTACATCTGTTATTAGTGTCTCACACTCCCTGCACTTTTATCCTTCCTGAAATGGCTTCCCAAGCAAAATCCAAAGCATCTTTGGTGAATGACTGTTTTGGAGCAGGGATGGAGAAGGGAAGACCTGGATTTATGGATATTTGTTGCCTCCACTAAAACATTTATTTTCTGACAAACTCCAGTACTGGGGTTTGATGCTGGGACCAAAGAGATTTCATATACCACTGTATATATTTCATATGGTGTCTTGCCAGAGGTATCATAAGAATCATAGATGCCATGAGACCAAAGTTCTGAGCCATTTCCTCACAGTAACTTAACTCTGAGTGGAAAACCTTAGAAACAGATCTAGATAAAGAATTATTTTTTTCCTGTGGAAGTGTCTAGTTGACATCCCAGGAACACAATCTTGTGTGAGGGAGTCAAGAAAGACGTTTGAATGTTCTCTTGGAATCCCAGCTTGTGCAAGAGATCTATTAACCAGGAAAGACTCCTGATATTTTGAAAAATACTCTGCAAATATAAGCAAGTCATCTAAATATGTAAAAATATGGATACCCTGTAGCCTGCAATAAGCTATAATTGGCACCAGACACTTTATGAACACTTTCTGTGCAGTGGATAGTCCATAGAACTGATAATGTGATCTAGACATACAAAACCTTACGAAACACCTGAAGTCTGCATGAATAGGGATGTGACGATAAGCATCGTTTAAATCTAGTGTTACCAGGAAACTTGAAAGAGGAAGAAGAGGCAACAGGTTGTATAGTGACATCATTTTGAATTTGGGCAGGTTTGGTTTAGGAAAGAAAGATCCAGAAATGGTCTCCAAGCATTTTTTTTGGTGATGATGGGGGCACTAAGAACATTCTTGAATAGAACCCTTTCCCCACCTGGGAAGGAGGACCTACAGTAGTTCTATAACTCCGTAGGACAGCATGTGATGAAGAACAGGAGGAAGTGAGAGTCTGATATACAGGATAAGGAATGACCCCCCAGAAAGGAGGAATTTCCTCTCACTGCCATCTGTAACCCTGTTGAATGACTTTTAAGACTCTGTTGCCAAAGAGAAAAATGGAGGTTTAGACCATCTGGAAGAGAATACGGGCCAAGGTGGAAGGGGGTATGTAGGGCACTCCTTGGTTTTGGGAATTTTGAGACTTCTTTTTTGAACCCTCTTGCCACTTCTTCTTAAATGTCTGTTTACCTAAATTCTGTTAAGACTATTTATTCTGTTTTTTGCCAAAATTGGATGGGGAGAAAGAAAATCCCTTGGACAATTTGAAAAAGCAGGGTTAAAAAAAATCTTAGAGATTCCCTTGACCAGCTTGCCTCTTTCATCACACTTTTTGGATCATCTCTGCAGCAGTGGGGCCAAACACTAAATCTCAACCTAAGAGAGAAAGTAAATTTTCATTTTAAAATCACCTGTTGGGTTCTGAGATTGCAGCCAAGCAAACCTTTTTAAAACAGTACTAGTGGCAATAGCACTAGAAAAAGTACCAACAGAATCATACACACTGCAATCTATGAGTAGTGACCTGTGCAAGAGAAGAAACTAAGTTATTTAAAACATTTTTTTCTTCACATGAAGAAACTGTAGATAAAACATTCCTCATACTTTCACAATATTTGAGAACAAACTTTAGCATATGAGCCTGACAATTTAAAATTCTGAAAATCAAAGTTGCAGTAGTATACATTTTTCGCCATAACTGTCAATAAATGTTTCCATCCTTATTAGAAACAGTAGGATTGGAATTAACTAAGTGCTTAGCAGCAGTGGAGACAACTAAGGTTATAACTGCTGGGTCAGGTCTGGGAATAGTGTATAAACATTTAAAAAACTGAGAAACTTTACACATCTAATGTTCCTTTTTAGGGACAGCTGGCTATCAGGAAAATTGCATAGGTAGAGGGATCCTCATCCCACCCCCACCTGAAATAAAAAAAGACCACAGTAAAGAACTTCTTGAAAGCCGACTTCACACTTCTAAAGACTAGTGTGGTCTCCTTTAAGGCCCCCGTGCTGGTGGAAAACAGTACTCAAGCCGCTGAATCACTTACAAATGCCTTCTACCAGCACCTGCAGGACTGCATGGATAAGGCAATCCCAAGCAAAACAAAGACTCTTTGTACCAAAGGCAAGCGTCCAGTCTGGTGGACCCCAGCCATAAACAAACTCTACAACAAAAGGAGGAAGCTACTACAAGATAGAGCAAAATCCTTAAAAGGTAAGACACCCTTGATCACTATAAGTAAAAAACTAAGAGCTCTCATAAAATCATCCAAAGCAAATTTTGAGAGAAAAATAGCTAAAGACTCAAAAGACAATCATAAGGCCTTCTTTAGCTATGTTAGAAACCTGGGAGGAAACTCCCAGATATGCTCAGAACTAGTTCAAAATGATGTGAAGATTACTGATCCTACAGACATTGCCAACATACTGGCTGACAGGTTCAGTGCAAACTTCTCCCCTCCCCCAAAGGAGAGATATCTATACCAGCGATTGCAGCCCCCAAACATCTCCAACGCCCAAGTGAGAACTGCTCTCTCCAAAGCAAAAACACAGCATCCATGGGACCTGATGGTGTCCCCGGCTGTGTGCTCCACGAACTCAACGAGAATTAAACCCACAGCTAGGACAGCTGTTTAATCATAGTCTTACCTCTGGATCATTACCCAGGAGTGGCGCACTGCAACTGTGGTCCCACTTCACAAAGGCGGTGCCTCCACCGACCCTGGAAATTACCGCCCATTAGCTTGACAAGCCTTATCTGCAAAGCCATGGAGAGGATCATAATGGACCTCATAAATAAAGACATAGGGAATTTGCAGACTTTGGATCCATCCCAGTTTGGCTTTGTCAAAGGCAGATCATGCCTTCTAAACTTGGTTGACTTTTGAAACAGTCACCAAAGCCATTGATGAGGGAAAGGCAGTCCATACAGCCTACCTCGATCTGGCGAAGGCCTTGATACAATACCCCACTCGGGTATCATTGAAAACTCATCAGCTTAAATGTTAACCCATACATCACAAGATGGGTTGCAAACTGGCTGAGTGACAGAACCCACAGGGTCAGAGTTGCTGGCGCCATGTCAGACTCAAAGCCTGTCACAAGTGGTGTACCACAGGGCTCAGTCCTGGGCCCACTCTTGTTTGGCATCTACTTTTCCAAGTACAAGCAAACACAGGAGGGTTATGGCTGACAAAGTTTGCAGATGACTGCAAACTGGGCGCCATAGTAGAAAACACATCTGACACAGATATCCTTCAGAAGGGTCTCACAGAAATGGATAACTGGTGCCAGAGCCATGGCCTAAAGTTAAATGCCAAAAATGCATAGTCATACCCTTGGGAAAAACAAGGTTACCCCTAGCTACCAAATAGGTGGCAATCCACTGAGCACAGAAGAAGTTATCAGGGACCTGGGGACCCAGATTGATAGTAGTCTGTCATTCAACACCCATGTAGCTAAAGTAGTTAGGAAGACCTTCTACATTGCCCACCTTATCATGAAGGGATTCTCATCTAGATCAAGGGAGGTCATAGTCTCCCTATACTCATCACTCATCAGACCAATGATTGAGTACAATGCCCCATTCGGAATGTATCTGACCCGACACTTGCAGCAGCTGGAGAGGCCACAAAGTTCCTCACCAAAAGGATAAAGGGTCTCAAACATCTGTCCTATGCTGCCCGACTGAAAGAACTCCAGCTCTATTCAGTCGCACGCTTGCTCAGAGGTGACCTTTGCCTAACATACAAGGCCATGTCAAACCCAGATTTGATGAATATGCTTCACCTCAAAAATCTAGATCCATCAGAGCCACAAGCGGAGACTTAAACCTCGACATGGCTATTAATAGGACGTGCTGGAGGGATAGATTCATCACCCAAAGACTCCCTATGCTGTGGAATAAAATCCCGGTATATGTGAGGCAGAGCACCTCGCTGGCCTTGTTCAAGAGAAATCTTGACCAATGGATGGGAGATCACAGATATACCCCAGGGATTACCTCAGTGTCACTGCTCGACAGAGGCACAGCAAAATAATGGGTATAGTTCCCCATACTAAAGGGGTGGCGTAAGCCACAAAACTATGGGCTAGGCTTGTAAATGCCCTCGGGCAGATAGCCTAGTATGAACCTATGAACCTATGAAACACCCTCTAAAACAGGAAGGAGAGGAGGAATGGGTGGAGGTTCTGGAAAATGCTTCTATAACAACTCACAGTATTTTCTGAGGGACTGAGAAACTTCTGTGTTGTCCCACTGAAAATATTTGGATATTCTAGCAATAATCTTAGAGAAACGGAATTCGCCCACAGAAAGAATCATCAGAAAGTGAGCCATCCTCCAAGTCCGAGTCAGAAATCTGAGGACAAAACCCTGAATCCAACCCTGCATCTCCCTGTTCAGATTCAGAATATTGAATCTCTTTAGGGAAAAGAGGCATTCCTCTTTCTTTTATCAGAAACTACTCTAAAAGAAAGATCAATAACCTGAATTAAACGCTGAGCCAATCCCTGTAAACTACTCCAATCTAAAGAAATTTGAGGAGGGTAGATAGGTGTTTGGTTTTCTGTTTCTTTTTTACAGGAAAAATAGGGCCAAATATGTCACTAACAGCAGACACTACTTTCCCATAGATGAGCACGGCATTCTGTCATAAGAGGGAAACCTTCCCTGCTCCATCTCCCAGGACCAAAAAGAGTGTCTTTCCCTTGCCCACTGAGGGGACTTCAATAGCCACGGAGGATGTGGTTAACTCCTGGTCCATAGTGGCTGTAGGTGCTACATCAGAGTAATCCAGGGTAAAAGATGAGTGGTCTGAGGTACAACAAATGACCACAGAAGGGTCACCTACCTGCTACTGAGGAAAACTGCTAAACTGCTGAGGTGGTAAAGGCTGTTTGCTTAAGTTTTTCTTTTAGTGTCTGGAAGAAGGACCGACCATGGGAACAACAATCTGCTCCACGGTAAATCCGAAAAGTGTGCCTATTTCCCTTGAAAGAGAAGCATCAATGCCAGTAAAACTACCAGCCCACAGAAATTACTTTTTTGACAGAAAAAAAAAACACATTAAAAAGCCCTTTCAAACACTATGGCAGATCACAATGGAAAATTAAACACAACTTCTTCACAGAAAATATGCTATCAGTTAGTTTACACTACCTGAAAACTGACAGAAAAAACAAGGGCTATGTTTAAAACTATTTAGTCTTGAGACAGTCTCTTAAATACAACACTCATAGCTTTAAAATAACTTTCCTGAAGAGGAAAGTAATAAAATATCAGTAAATATAAGAAAATGGAAGTTTTTTTCTCTGTAGGGAATTTATCTGACCAGCAAAGGAAAGCAGAAGCTGGCTGTCGATCTTCAAAAGCCTTAGAGGAGCGTCCTGTTTGGCAGCAGTAAAGCTCTAAAAGGCTTTGCACCAACATTTGCTTTTTAGTCATATCAACATGAGCACCTTGACAGTTTGGACACATGGAAGGTGTCCAGAAGCTTTGGAAGCTAGCTGGCTATTTCCTTGGTAGGATATAACCCATATAGCCAAAGATACTGCAACAGTTAATGTGAAGAACATCACCCAGTACATTTTTACAAAGAAAAGAATACACTTCAATTACTACTTACATCTATTAACAACTACTCAGGTCTTAAAACATTCCTGCAAATCACACCTTACAATTACATTAACATGTCACAATTGTGATGCAACTGAAAACTGTTTTTTTTATTATTGTTTTTTTTCTCATAGTACTTATTTTTCTCTTACCACCTATATTATTTTTGTACAAAATGTACACAACTCTAAAAGTAAATTTTTTCATATTTGTAGTTTATAATATTTTAACAGTTTTAGCACTCTGTCACTGTTGTTGTGTCTTTCGGCTTTTCCCGCTTAGGGGTCGCCGCAGCGGAACTCCGGTCCGCTAAAGATTGTCAGTAGATTTTTATGTGCTGAGTTGCCAGCCCTGACACACAACCTTCAATGAAGGTATGCCCATTCACGCATGTCTCCACACAGAAGACGCTCTAGCTGAGAATCGAACTGGACAACGTCTTACTGTGAGGTAACAACGCTACTGCAGCACCACCACCGCACTCTGTCACTGTATATCTACATATTAATCTCTACTGCACTTTTCTATCTGTTATATTATCATACTGTAACTATTTACTTTATTGTACTATTTCTTCCTGTATATTTTAAATTGACATTATTTTTTCAAGTCCCTCTGAAAATGGGCTTTGCGAAGCAGGGACAACCTGCACAACAACATGTAAAATAAAAATAAAATAAACAAATTTACTAACTACATTACAAGAGAAATTTTGCCAGGGAGAGCTAGGAACAGTGTTGATTTAGAAAGGCAGATCTGTTGTCTACAAAGTATTGACAGAGGCACAAACCAGATAGAAAAAAAGATACTTGCAGTCACATTTAGATATCAGAAAGGTGATGATTGTGCTTAATGGAAACACATAGAGTTTGACCATAAGCCTTTGCAAAATATTTTCAAGGCATTGACCAGATAGGCAATGCTGCTGTTAGCTTTCTAAAATAATGAGTTGGAGCTGCAACACAAACCAGAAAAATGGACGTGTATTGCAGAGACTCTAGGTAGGGCCTCATGCCTCTCAACTGTACAGATTTTTGCAGAATGACCAGATTTTTGCCTCACATTTTTGGTCTGTTTCTCATAAAATTATGGTTTTCTGGCAAATCATTGAGGGTTGAAGTCAGAATATAATGACAGATATTTAAATTTCAAACTTCATACCCTTCAGAAAATTCATGGTAATGCAAAACCTGTTATTCTATCAATTTTCTAAGCTTTTAAGAACAATATTTAAAACATGTCCCTATTTTTTGGGCCTTTGTCCCCCATTATTGATAGCTTTGTCCAGATTTCCAGCTCTAAGAGGTTGAGAGGTATGGGCCTGTCTCATTTGTAAGTGGTATTAGTTGCGACTCAGATACCACTTACAGCTGAGAAACTGCAGGAATTAAAAGCTTTTCCTAGAAATGATGGAGAGATACAAAGGTAATATGATGTCATTATAAAATGATGGCCAGATGATGTGAAACAAATTTTTTCATTAATCAAGTCATAATTCACAGTCAGAGGTTAAATATCCTGCATACACGGTCTTTTGTTTAAAGGAGATAAGATCAACATTCCTACCCAGTTAAGAAATTAAATGTTGCTGAAACTACATGAATCACGTCTAGGGATGTTAATCTGTAGAAAGCAAGAGACACTGTGTATACGCTTAACAAGATAATGTAGATAGAATAGTTGGTGTAAGAGTAAAATCTTTGTGCAGGTATTATATGGATGAAAAGCAGAAGATGGGGTTAAGTCCACATGAAATTCCAATATCGCCATAGCTAAAGGTAGGAATCAACTTATTCCAGTATAGTAACCTGAACTTTCTATTCTGAGTTGATTAGTATTCCAGTTATCCAGAAGTAACTACAACTGCTTGTGCGATTAATGTATTTACATTGATTTTCAATAGGCATGGACCACAGGGACAATACTAGGTAAGTGATCACAGGGACAATAAGATGCCAAGCCATATATACCTTAAAGTAGACACAGTTCAGGGGTCATAGGAGATTACTAGGGTATTGACCAGGAGGTCATTTTAAAAATATTTAAAATCTGTCCCTATTTTTGTTCCTTTGTCTCCCCATTGTTTCTGGCTTTGTCCAGATTTCTTGTTTTGAGAGGTTGAGAGGTATGCTTGTGATGAAGAAGAATGTGTCTGTGTGTGCCTTGTCTATTCTGTGATTTCCAAATGTTTCATTTTGATACATTTATTAAGAAGTCTCTTCCACTGTATATCTGATACCAGGGAATTATCCAGTCCCAGGCAACAAAGCTGCATGAAGCAAGGCCTGAGACTGAGATCATTAGCTGACATGTGTAATAAAATATGCATTGACTTCTTTTCTTTCTCTCCATCTGATACCTCCTACCACTCAGAAGCATGTGCTTCCTTCATTTTTTTCTTTATGAAGTCCCGAGCTGCAGGAGGGAGGGTCCCATTGCACTAGAGGGTCTGCTGCTGGGTCATTCTTTAGCTCTTTTCAACTGAGGGGGTAGCAATCACCTTAGCTTGACCATTTCTGTGTGACGTGAATTCAGATAAAAATCTGGGCAAAATCATTAGCATTTATGCATACTGCATCCTCTGTATTTTTATTAACAGAGACAGGTCATTTAGGCATGTTCAGGCAATCCTATGAATTTGCCAGCAGAGAAGCTGTCATGTGCTGTGGACACAGTTTTGTGGTTTATTGTACTATTCAGGCCCTTGAGTAATCGTATCCGTTTACTACAGCCACAGTAAACTGAGTCACATAGAGTATTGACTGTTAATATGAAATTTTCTTGTTGTGATACAGCAAGGTGGAATTCAATCCACTCTTTGGAACAAAAACATAGACTGCATCTGCATTCAGAATCAGTGCACAGAAATGTACTTGATAGTTTGACCGTTAGAAGCAATAGAAATGCATCAGAAAAATAATGGACTCAAGATGAGCTCAGAAATGGGAAGAGATGTAGATCTGATCTGAGTAAGCTCTTCAGGCAGTAATGTACTTCCTAAGTGCAGCATAATTTGATAGAAAAGCATTCGTCCAGCTCATGCTATTAAATGGCATGATACAGTGAGGAATACTGCAACGCTTTCCTACCATAAATAGAGTACTTAACAACCCACAGAGCAACCTGCTTCACTTTGTATTTCAAAGCTGTATTTTCTCTTGTTCGTAATGTAGTATACATGTTTACTTCAATTTGTTCAGAGTTTCATTTTTATGTGTAAATCCTTTTGTTTCTCTTCTCACCTTATTTCATCTGGACATTCTGGTACTGTAGACAATGGGGGGGGGGCATGCAGAAGTACTGTCAAAACTTTATTTAGTTTAACATGTCTATGCATGCTACTACTAACTCTTAAGGGACCAAATAACTAGTACAGAACTGCTTTACAAGTTTCTAAGTATCAAAGTACCTAGCAAAGTTTTGAAACTGTGGTTGTGTCCTATAAAATGGAATGAAACATAGAGCAGTTTATATTATCTCACTCCAATCAATATTTTAGTACTTTAAGATCCTAAGTATTTATTACTGGATACTTTTATTTAACTTTTAATACTGTTTATACTATGCTTCTATTGTGTCATCAAGATCCTGAGTGCTACATAAGAGGGGTACCTTGTATGGTGACTTGGAATAGATAATGCCACAAAGACCAGGCGAGAAAGCTAACTGAGATAATTCACATTTTAGGATCATGAGGTGATTCTCTGTCAGATCCATGCTTAACAGGGTTTACTAAAAGACAGGTGCAGGACAGGATTTTCCTTGTGGTAATAAAAAGTATTACGATGCTTTTCCATCTCAACCAGTATCCATCAATCCATCCATCCATCCATCCATCCATCCATCCATCTATGCAACCATCCTTTTGCTGAATCACTTTCCCTAATTAAGGTCAGAGGGGCATCAAGCTGAACAACAACCTATAGCTCATGCGAAATGACTCCTCCTTTTAGCTTTCTTTAGCCACACCTATCATCTGTCAGGAATACAGTATTCATTTACACCTTTTAGAGGCACAGATGCTTCCAACTTCCCTGATTTTGCAGAATGTCTCAGATTTTTCCTTATATTTTGGTCTTTTCCTCAAAATGTTTGTGTTTTTTCCAACAAATCACTGAGAATTGCAATTACTAAATAAAGAATGATTTCAGATGCAATATCATTCGAAATAAAAACATGCTAATGAAAACAGTGTTATTCTGGACACCTTCCTAAATATATAAGGGCACACATACAGAAATTAATCTTCTTCAGCTCACTGCTGCTCCTTATTTTAGTCCTTTGCTTCCCATTTTTTTAGCTTCCTACTTGATTATTTGCAGATCATTCATACTGGCCTGGCCACTAGTGCCCCATGTCCACAGAGGTTCTACCAGCTAACCTCCTAACCCCAGAAATAATCTGGAATTCCTGAGGCCATGAATCCTAAAGGTGTGCCAGGAACACAGCTGTCTTTGCTTCTGTCTTGGGGTCTTTTATATGCCCTACCCACTTTACCTTTCCCCACCCCTCACTCTTTAACCATGTCAGTGGGCAACTCGCCTCTGTGGACGACATTTCCCCTTAGGGAGCATCATCAATGAGCATCCCCCACCATGGACAGGCACACCCTTTTCCTCCATGCTGCTTCATCAGTCACCTGCAACACTAATTGAACCTGAGATGGCTGGGCCATAGTCAAGGCTTTATCCCTCTAAGTCTCCAGAGCAGCCTGCTTCCTACTTAATTCTTGAACTAAGAGGTATGGGGGTGGCTGCAAGTAGGTTGCACACAGTATTCATGGCAGTAGTGAGCTGAGAAGATACATTCCTTTGCTGCATTTATTTAAGTATGCATTCATTCATTACATCTCATTCGAAGTTCTGAGGTTTACAGCCACTGTTGTAGAATTGACTGTCTTTGATGGATATGGGGGCAGTCTATTATGAAAAAAAACTTTGTGAGTGAGAAAGGGATTGCTTTGCATCTAAAAGTAGCAAGTTGGCTACTTCAGTATTTTTCACACTTCAGCATAATCACTGACAATGTACACAGTAAGCGACTGCCTGTGGTAGTGTGGGCAGGATATGTGTGACTGAATTTCTTTCCTTACTCATGATTTCTGTTCAGGCCATCACTGTATCATTGTTTAAAAAATAAAGCTATTAAGATGTACATTAAGGCATCTAGAACTCTGACTTCTGAAGGCCTAGTGACCCCAGGTCTCTGGCTTTATTCATTTACTTTCTCCACACTTATTAAAGTGAAGGCTTGGCCAGTTGGGAAGTGTTAAAATGATGGAGGAAAAAGCTAAAGACTAAGTGTGAAAAAACACTGAAGTAATCTATCTGGATGGAATGGGGCCAGGTTGGGAGGAAAACAGGAGAGCCAATGGGGAGGTACAGGGGAACCATTGTGCAAAGGGGGGACGACATATAGTCTTTTGGATAGGGCTCCATATCACCTAAGGCAGGCCTTGTTAATTGCAGTCTGACATCTGAGGAGCAAACAGTTAACAAAGTGGTCAAAAAGAGTGGGTACTGATGCAGTCTGAGGATGAAAATGAAAATGTTGTTTGGTCACAAGCAATGGTAATTGACCTGCCATAACAGATCCCCACTCTTTCCAAATAGCCCTGCCCAGTCAATTGTTTCCTGTAGCCCTCATTGCTTTGAAGTCACCAGCCACTAATGTGCTTTATGTATGGGGAAATACAAATATATGTGAGTGTATGTATGTATATATAAGTATATATCTATATATCTATAGCTATCTGTCTATATATATATATATATATATATATATATATATATATATATATATATATATATATATATATATATATACACACACACACACACATATATATATATATATATATATATATATATATATATATATATATATATATATATATTGTGATGTGGCCTGTCTGGAGAAAGAAGACGCTGACACGAGTAATAGATTTAAGTGCTTTCATTCGCTGCTTTTATTTAGCACAATGAACTTCTTCAGAAATCTACTTTGTTGTACTTTACTTGCAGTATTTACAGTGTAACAATGCTGAGGAGGAGACATGTTAATTATCTGTGGAGGTGGGTTAACCTCACGTGATTTTACCTGAGCCATTTTAGGAGGCTTTTTATATTTAGGTTGCCATTAAGGCCTGGTGGGATGTCTGCCCTGAGGTCTACTTACCATTTCAATTCTTGTACTTCCAGGGGGGTGCTGGAAGTTTGGGTGAAAGTGTGCACTTTCTCTAGTACTAAAAATTTGACAGTTGGGGGTGTGTTGCAGGTGAGTGTGTGTCTGGCTAATGCATTGGTGGTGTCTTGTTTCCTGATTGCCTGCATGTGTTCTTTTATTCTTTCACTGAGTTTCCTAGAGGTCATACCAATGTAGAAGCTTGTACAGTGGTTACAGTTAGCTAGGTAGACTACATTGCTGCTATTGCAATCGTAGTGCTGTCTGAAAGTGTATGGGGCTCTTTTGTGTGGGAGCTGGCATGAGGGAGTGGTGCGGATGTGTTTACAGCACACACAGTGTCTGCATGGATAGGTGCCTAGTGGGTTTTGAGGACCTGCTTTTGATGGTCCAGCTGTGTTCCGCTCAAACAGTGTCTTAAGAGAGTTGGTTCTCTTGTAACAAAAACTGGGTGAGTCCCTAGGGTCTTGTTTAGATCTGTGTTGCTGGTGATAATGCTCCAGTATTTAGAGATGGTATCTCTAATTGCTGTGCTGTCACTACTGATTGGGATTGAGAAATGCGGCTGGGGGGGTTGCTGCATCTCTCACAGGTTCCGCAAACTCATAGGTGAGGATGGGTCTGTGTTGGGTGTGCCTGTGTTCTGTTACCTCCTTAGCAGCTTTGCTAATAAGCTGTGGGGGGTAGTTCCTTTTGTAAACAGTTGAGACGGTGTCCTGCTTTGGTGCATGAACTCCTGGTCATTGCTTACTAAGTGGCTCAGGTGGACAAATTGGCCCTTGATGATGTTCCTTTTCATGAAGCCAGGGTGCTGGCTTCTGTAATCCAGCAGGTTGTTCCTGTGGGTGGGTTTTCTGTAGAGAGTGGATGAGTAGTTATTATTCCTTGTGTCCAGGGACAGCGAAATGTCCATGAAATTCACTTTTCCTCCTATGTCTGAGATTGTGAAGGACAGGAAGTTTATGCTGGCTCTGATTTCTGTCAGGAAGAGCCCTAGTTCATCCTGGGTGCCCTTCCAAAGGAAAAACATATCATCAATATAGAGTTTGTAGAGTGCTACATTGTGGAATCCCCTGAGTTTGTTTAGGGAATCTGTTTCCCATGAGCTTAGTACTAGCTTTGCGTAGGAGGGAGCCATTTTGGTTCCCACGTCTACGCCTCTCAGTTGTTGGTATATTTGATATTCAAAGGCGAAGAAGTTGTTGTTCAGCTTCAGCACTATTTTGAGCAGGCTGATAAGTGTGTCTGCTCTGGTGGGATTGTAGTTCCTGTGTGGGGTAAGGTATTTCCTGACCATTTCAGTACCTTCTGCATGGGGGATGCTGGGGTAAAGAGCCTCTATATCTAGCATTACTAGTGTCAGGCTAGGATTGTCATTAAGGGTCTGATACTGGTGGATTTCTTGTGGAAATGACCAGGAGTCTTTCAGGTAGAATTCTGAACTTTAGACTATTGGCTTAAAATAATAGTCCAATAGTTCAGAGATGCATGCAGTCTTTGTCCTCTTTGAAGACACTATGTGTCTCGGGGGGGGGGGGGCTGTTTGGCATTTGTGAATCTTAGGTATGCCAAACAGAACTCCTATGGTTGGGGAATCAACTGGCATGAATTTGAATTCTTCGTCTGAGATTTTATTGTCAGCTAGCAGTTTTGTCAGTTGGTTGTCTATGGTTCTGAACTTGTTCAATACCATGGATTTGACTGGGTGATAGCAAGTGCTGTTGGATAAAATCTCTAGCATCTTGCTTACGTATTTAGGTCTGTCGATTATGACGACTCCTGCACCTTTGTCCACTTTCCTGATGACCAGCTGGCTGTTTTTTGAAAGGGAGGTGAGGGCCTTCAATTCGCCCTTGCTGAGGTTGTTGTACCTGTGCTTGGGCTTGCGGTCTAATAACCCCCTTATCTCGCTTTCGCACACTTTGGAAAATGTGCTGAGGCTGGGGTTTAGTGTAGGGTTCCAAATGCTTTTTCTTTTAAGTATTTTTGGCCTCTCTGTGCTGGTATCGATCTTGAGTGAATCCTGGCTGCCTGTGGAATTGCCTGGCACCTCTGGGATATAAATATATATATATATATATATATATATATATATATATATATATATATATATATACATACATACATATATATATATATATATATATATATATATATATATATATATATATATATATATATATATATATATATATATATATATATATATATATATATATATATATATATATATATATATATATATATATATATATATATATATATATATATATATATATATATATATATATATATATATATATATATATATATATATATATATATATACATATATATATATATATATATATATATATATATATATATATATATATATATATATATATATATATATATATATATATATATATATATATATATATATATATATATATATATATATATATATATATATATATATATATATAGTCTGCTTAGGTCCATCTTCAGAACATCTGGAATTCTGCTTCTGTCCAAAACTTTTTCAATACTTGCTTGTATCTTCTTACTTAATTCTGTACCCTTTAGCTAAGGGCAGTTTTTTTGTGTTTACAGATAGTACAGTACTCAGTTCATTAATTATCTGGAGGTATCATTTTTTCAACTTACTACATGGATTAATGCAGTCTCTGTACATGGGTTATCTGTGAAGTGGCATATCCACTATAAAGCTGACTTGCTAACCTGTGAACTTCTTCACATATTGCATTTTTTTCTACATGAACAGCTTGCTGACTCCCCCATCTCCATTCCAGGATGTCCACTCTTTAAGTGAGGGGATACTGGAGATTCACATGGTTTGGTTAGCAAAAAAAAGGTATTATTTAATTCATTTCTTTGTATCAGTTCTTTGGAAAGATTGGTTACTTCTTCAGCATATTAAGTTAATCCCAGACCCTCATATGAATAAAGTTTTACTATATGCTAGTTTCAGTGGATGATAAGAAAATCAATGACTCGTTTCTGAAGGAAAGCGCCATGAAGTATATAGAGGCAGAGGGGTACTGAGAATGGAACATTGTGGATTCCCTCTGGAAAGACCATGTTAGATACATTTAACAGAATGCTTTCACCTGATGACCAAGACAGATGGTCATAGTCAGAACTACTGAAAATATTAGGCCTTGGAGATGAACTTAGGGTAGTAGCACAGACAAAATACTGATTGGGTATTAGAACACAGAGGATAACAAACAGCTGTATCTGGTTTGAAGAGGTGTGGTTCCACGTTTTTTTTTTTTTTTTTTTCAATTTAATCTGTTCCTTTGATTTTTAATATAACTGAATTAGTCTATCCTGGACCTTTTTCATCCATGACCTGGGTTAGAAGGGCAAGGGGTAAAGGCAATATGTATGGATTGTTTTGAGTAACTAGTCAACTAGCATGCCTTTTGGGAGGAAGCTGAAGTAACCAGAGAAACCTCACTGAGATGTGGGTAGAATAAGTAAACTCCATACGGACAATGACTGGAAGTCAGTACTGAACCCTGGACTTTGGAGCCATGAGGCAGTGATGCTATCTACTGAGCCACAGTGCTAAGCAAAAGGCTCACTACTGGCAGCTGTCCTCTTCAATGTATTTATTATCATGTGTAGCCCTGAAGAAGGAATGACAGAAAATGTGCTTTTTTTCAGGTGACACACGACAAGGTAGATGAGTGGATGGGTATGGATGTGTCATGCAAAGAGAGTTGGCAGGTTAGTAGGAAAAGTCAGAACAAAGTGAAAAGGGTCATTTGTGTCATCTGAGTTAAAGCGCCATAGTTAAGCAAGCAATTTAAAGTGTCCTGTCATAGTTTTCAGCTTACCAATTACACCATGACATGTGGTAGCACCAGTGCAGTGCTGCATTTCCTCCCATTCATAACTATTTTACAAAGTGATGTTTAAAATTAAATCATTCATAAAATAGTAATTCTCTTTACTTAACATAACTGAAAAAATAATTGATGTCTCCTGTTGGTGATGTCAATGGAGAGCATTTGGGTGCACCCATAGATGTTAACAGATGCATCACAGAGCATGGGTCAGGCTCCATCCATTAAAGTCTGTGGATGCACCCCCCCCCCACATTATCCCTCTAGTGACAGTACAGAAGGGTACGATAAAATTATGTGGGTGCATCCTTAATGAAAAGTTTACAAAGCTTTTTATTAAGAAACTGCCCACATAATTTAAGATGGGGTATAGAATATGTTAAGTTACAAGATGCTCTGATATATATTAAAGCTGTGACAGAACACGTTAAGAAATCAGCAAGGATGGACAATGTGTTCCTGGGTCATGTTTATAAGAATTATCACCTTTATAAAAGCTGAGACCCCATGTAACGTAATACATTGTTATCCTTCCCTAAAAAGCAGTTGGTAAGAACCTGTCTAGAATACAGGATGTGTTTTTTAACTCTATCACTCTTAAGTACACAAGAAGGCACTAGTTCAGAGAAATGCATTTGAAATGCTATATGGCTTCACTGATAAGACTAAATATGGGACTGTTACAGGATACCCCCCATCACCCCCAAACACAACTGACTGAAGTACAAAACCCTGAAAGAGAAGATACCTAAAGCACAATATCTCAAAAGGGCATGATTAAAGACTGAAATATGACAAACGACGATACATAAATCTGCTCCAGTAGGTTCATAGGTTAATAGTTTTATACTACACTTTGGGCAGTAAAACCATTTATGATTAGAGGAGATGGCCCCTACTTGGAATATGGGAGTTCAGTAAAAAAGCCAAACCTTTTCCATCAGACAATGTAAGGTTACTACTGAGATTGGAGAACTTGCTTATGATACCCACATGGAGATGTGTCAAAATCTTTAACAAGATCAAGGTGTTAATGTTAAAATATTTCTTGATAAGATCTGGTAATGCAATGTCCTAAATTTAGAGAAATCATCACAGAGTACTTCAGTTTCCATTTATAACAGAAAGTACATATCAAATGTTTTGGTTAGCAGTTGTTTTATCACCCCTATACAGACATATGTCTTCCTTTTTCCCTCCCTTTACCTGTGCTGACATGGTCGACAGACCACGATGCTTTGCCATAGATGGCCTGCACCTGTCGCCCCTGGGATTCCGGATACTGGCTAAGGCTCTTGCTGCCTCTATAGTGCCTTTTTTTAGGCAAGGTTCAAATAACAAATTCACCACCGTAACAGGAACAGGCAAGCAAAAACTGAGGGTAATGCTACTAAATGCTAGAAGTCTAAATCTCAAAATGCACTCACTCGAGGCACTCCTTAAAATGGAGAACATCGATATCTGTGCAGTGACTAAGACCTGGTTCAAGTCTCCAGAGAGCACCCCTGCACTACCAGGCTATAACTCATACCACGGTTTTCGGCCATGTAACCTGGACCGAAACACCAAAGGCGGAGGTGTGTGCATATTCATTAAGGATATCCACACCTCCAGGCTAGTTGCTCAGCATAATGCATCCAAGGTTATCCAAGTGCAACTAACTCTGGGCAAAACTGCAATCCAAATTGTAGCTTGCTACAGATCCCCCACCATGCCCCAGGATTCCCACTCCTCTTTTCTTGATTTACTGGAAAATATTAGGGTTCAACCAAACACCCTAATAATGGGCGACGCAGGTAAAAGATGCACTCTTTAAAGCCAAAAACACAGCATCTATGGGACTGGACCACATCCCAGGCTGCGTTTTACATGAACTTCAGAACGAACTGGCTCCTCACTTAAGCACCATGTTCAATAATAGCCTCACATCAGGCTTTGTGCCCACTGAAGGGCACACAGCAACAGTTATCCCACTCCACAAAAGGGGAGCCACCAGTGATCCCGGGAACTATCAACCTATTAGCCTGACTAGCCTGGTCTGCAAGGCCATGGAATGTATCATCATAGAACTCATAAACAAAGACATTGGTAACCTTTGATAGTCACATTGCCACAGTAGTCAGGAAGTCCTTCTATGTGGCACACCGCATCATAAAAGGGTTCTCATCCAGGAAAAAATAGGTCATTGTTCCTCTCTACTTGACACTCATTAGACCCATTATAGAGTACAATGCCCCTTTTGGAATGTACCTTACAAGACATCTGCAGCAGCTGGAAAGGCCACAGAAGTATCTCACAAAGAGGATTACTGACCACAAACAAATGCCCTACGCAGACTATCTCAAAAAACTCCAGCTTTACTCCGTTGCATATCACCTACTCAGATACAATCTATACCTAACATACAAAGCTATGTCAAACCCAAAGCTGTTGGACATGCTCCACTTAAAGAAATCCAAATTCCTCCGAGCTACACGCTCTAGGGACCTAAACCTTGTCACCACAATAAACAGGACATGCTGGAGGGATAGATTCCTGTCTCAGAGACTTCCCATACTCTGGAACAAACTACCTATCTGTATCAAACAAAGCTCCTCATTAGCACTCTTCAAGAAAAATCTTGATGATTGGATGGGCAATAGGAAATTCACCCTGGGGATTACTTCTGTGGCTCTGCTCGACAGGGGCACAAGAAAATAATTTTCTTGGGTGGAGAAAGCCAGGGTACCTTTTTGGCTAGGCTTATATAGGCCCTAGGGCCAATAGCCTAGTACCTACCTATGAACCTATAGAAACATAGGAACAATACTAAGTAAGCAATTACTAAATCATAAGATGTCTAGCAGGCTCCCTTTTGAAATCTTGGCTCTCGAAACCTTTCATGAAAAAATTGTATACACAGAGAGGCCTTGCATTTACTATTTATATTTAGGCTTCTTGGGATTGCTTTTTTCCCTAATGGTTTGCTCTTCAGTCCGATGTCTAGTCCTATCTTCCAATGAGTAAAAGTGAGAGGTGAGTGCAAATAGTGTATCAGTGTTTGAATGAAGCCCTCCCCTATACTGTACAACACATTTTTGACTATCACTACTGACCCCCCCAGGAGACAATGAAGCACTTAAGCAGTGCTTCTGAAACTGGATCATGGAACCTGTACTACCAGAGAAGTGGACAAGAGACACCATTTCTGGATAATCTGGACAATAATGGGCAAGCAGCAACTCAAATTTGTTGTTTTTAAATTCTCTGTATGCAATGCACTCCCTTAATGTCTGCAGGTGGGGTAGACCAATACCACCACCCGACCCTTGGTACCTCATTAATTGTACTATCAACTTCTGTTAGATGCTTTAGTGAAAATAAAAGTACAACATTTATGAATAGGCTTCTGTGTCTTAAAATGTGTTTCGATGTGCCTTTAAGAAATTGTATGAATGTGTGTAATTGATTTTAATTATTTAATCAAGTAGCTGTGGTGGTGGTGCTGCTGTAGCATTGTTGCCTCACAGTAACACATTGTCCTGTTCGATTCTCAGCCAAAGTGTCTTCTGTGTGCAGACATGCGTGAATGGGCGTACCTTCGTTGAAGGTTGTGCATCAGCCCTGGCAAGTTGGTACGTAAAAATCTACTGCCAATCATTAGCGGATCGGAGTTCCACTGTGGCGACCCCTAAATGGGAAAAGCCGAAAGATACACCAACAATCAAGTTTGTATCACATGTGAAGATTCTTGATTGTGTAACTCAGACTCTTTTTAGAAGGTAACAAGGCAAGGAACCAAAGATTCTGGTTGGGATTCATACATGTTAATGTTTGGAAGTTTACTTCATAAGATGGCTCTCAGAAGATAAGCATTACACACTGTCTGATTCATTGCACTCTTTGCATGGCTACAGATTAGCAGAGCACTGCGCTATGCACTAATTGTCTAAAAATTCCAGTCCCTGACACTAACAAAAGGAAATAGAAAATAGTTTTGATTGCACTATTAAACAAATTAATCGCAAAGAGTGCACCATGAAGACAAATTATAAGATGAAGGCTTTAAATAAGTTCAGACATAGATTTTATTTAGTCTCAGCACTGCCACAAAAGAAAAAAATATTTGCACTTTAGGTACCATCTCCTCCTTAACAGGTTATTAAATGTGTTATTTGCATTCACTGTGCTCCTTCTTGGACTTGCATGCATTATGCTTGTTAATGGCATTAGCTGGTTTTGATGAGATGTTCAACGTTAGACTGTGTCTCCCATAAATCCAGGTAAAACAAATTAATTCTGTTTGGTGAGAAAGTGGTGGATGACAACCACTGCATACTTGTCACCATTACAATAAATTCAGACAAACATATAAACATGGTCACATATTTTTAGTATATGGGGTTCCATCCTGACTCATGCATAGAAGTACTCCTATAATATAAATACATGCATCAGGGAGTATTTGGGAATCAGGCATTACTATACAGACTGGGCAATACCTTGTACTGGAGGTTATTATAATCTTGGCAAAGCCAACCTCCTTCCCATGCTTTCTTGAGGTGGGATTATAGTTGCCACAGTACTACACACTGACTTACAAAAATTGGAAATGGAGTACAAAAACTGAGAATGTGGCTAGACTGGTTACTGCTAAACATTGCAAATATGTACCGTTGTCATGGGTAGTGAATTCGGTATGGATGAGGATCAGTCCCAAACTCTGCTACTTGCAAGTAACAAGCTTCTCCATCAGGCTCAGCTCAAGTTCCAGGACTGGATCACCACCTACCTACTTCTTCAAGGGATCAGTGGTCTGCAGCTGTGCCCCTACTTAAGGATGTTTAGTACCTTCTGCAAAATGTTAAGTCATAGAATGGTGTGCCTATATAAAGGAATAACTCATCTTCTGTGGTGTGAAAGTCTTGTTTGCAAACTTTCAAAATAACCTAAATAACTGGTGTTTTGTTTCTGAAAACTGTTCGTGCTATGGTGTCTTAAATAAACTCCTGAACTCTATGCATAAACCAGCACCCTCACAAAAAATAAAATCCCAATCTACCACGAGAGTCTCACCTGCCCCGATATTATGCCATCATTTTTGTGGCAGCTGTAGTCAGTGCAGTCAACCAGAACATGCTTCTCCATCTATTGCATTCAAAATCTTTGATGCAGCTCACCATTTGCTGCTTGAGTCCCTTTCCTCCAGGATTTGTTACTAGGTATTTGCAAATTATTTATTTATTTTTATTTATTATCTACAAATGTATGGTACCATACTGGGTGTGGAAATAATCAACCTTCTGGTCTGTGCAGACAAAATGTAATGTGGGATATGAATGGAACAGATATTACCACAGCAAATAGGGAGTCCTGTGGTACAAACCCAAATAGTGAATGCATCTCAATACCTGGTATCCAGTAATATCTTTACCCTGTACTCTCCTGAGTCTGTTATTGTATTCATAAAATGGGCATTCTGTATTTATTTTGTAGTATGAATTTTAAGTTTGCGTATGATAAATGTATTTTAATATAAACTAGTTCCTTCTCCAGTTTTATCTAATTGATTTTGGTGTAGTGATATAACTTTTTATCTATGTAGAATTTTCATCTGACAACTTCATGGTAGTTATTTCAAAGTCCCATCTTTCAAATGTGTATGTGCTGTTAAGCAATTTTATTTGTAAAATGTAATGTTGTCATATTTGTAAATCACATTTTGGATCAGAGCTCTACAAATTTAGTGTCATAATTCAGGTAATGCTAATCTACTGGCATGTTGAAAATCTGAAATCAACATGCTAAATGTTGGCAGAATTGTGAGATTCCATAGGTTCATAGGTTTGTAGATTCTTATTACGCTGTTGATCTAGTGGACCATTTGCAGCATAGCTGATTCCACTAACTTACCAAGACATAAATTAATACCAGACCCATACCTGTCAACCTCTCAGCACAAGAAATCTAGACAAAGACAGAAATAATGGGGGGGCAAAGGCCCAGAAATAGGGACAGCTTTTAAAAATTGTTCCTGTACAGTTCGAAAGTCCATTGAATAACAGGGTTTGAATTATTATGTATTTTCTGAAGGATATGAAGTCTGAAACTCAAATGTCTGTCATTATTTAGTATTATTTAGTGACTTCAATTGTCAGTAATTTGTCAGAAAACCACAAATATTATGAGGAAAAGACCAAAATATGATGTAAAAATCTGGACATTTTGTGAAAATCTGGACAGCCGAGAGGTATGAAAAACCATGACTTAGTTTCAGCCTGTTTTTGGAAGAACTAGTGTAGCCAGACCTGAGGTATACTTTCAATTACCCATCCAGTCATGCACATTGTGCTTAAAAATGGTCATGGAGCAAAACTGGCAAAGGAACCAAGGTAATGTGAGCAAATAACTAGAGAAAGAAAGGTAATAGATTGGGAGGAGGACAAAAAGACATTCAGACTGTAGGCTAGAGTCTGCCTTCCCTACCAGGGACTGACATCAGAGTATAGTCAAAGAGAAAGGGATAAGGGAAACCTAAATGAAAGACCTGCACTGCTAGAGTTTTCAGTTGAATCTAGAACAGAAGCTGCTGTTAAAAAAATAGATAATTAGTGGGGCATATAATATACCGCACTGTAACTATAAGAATCAATCAGAGGAGGTTAGAAAAGCTTGGGAGGAGAGATTGGATAAGCAATTTACAAGGAAACAATGGGAGGGCATTTGTATGGATCCCAAGTATTACAGAATAAATTAACACAATCCATCAACAGTTCCAATAAAATCCAACAGTAGATTAAAAAAGTCAGAACAGATAAAGATGATGTAGAAAGTATAAAAACAAATGTAACAGCAAAACTTTCGAGATAAACGTCTTCCTCAGTGCTTAATACAAAGACATTTCCTTTACACATCTTAAAAATCATTCTAACCAATCAAAACACAGCCACAATAAATTAATCAATCAATTATACAATAAACCCATTAGCTACGTTAAATACAGAGAGATCTTCTTAAGGATAGGCTTTATACTGACTGTCTCATTCAGCCCTGGGTGGGCATCAGCATGAAAATAATTTATAGGTTCATAGGTTGATAGGTATGTACTAGGCTAATGGCCCTGGAGCCTTTACAAGCCTAGCCCATAGGATTACTCTGCCATCATGCCTCTCAATCTTAGTTCCCAGTGACTCTGTCGAGTAGAGCCACTGGAGTGATCCCCGGGGGTGAATTTTCTATTTCCCTTCCACTCATCAAGCTTTCCTCTTCAAGATGGCCAATGAGGTGCTCTGTTTGACATTTATGGGAAGTCTATTCCATAGCATGGGCAGTCTCTGGGTTATGAACCTGTCCCTCCAGCTTGTTCTGTTGTTTGTGGTAATGAGGTTGAGGTCTCTGGAGTGTGTGGTGCAGAGGGATTGGGATTTCTTTAGATGTTGCATTTCTAACAGAGCTGGGTCAGACATGGCTTTGTAAGTCAAGCAGAGATCGCCTCTAAGTAGGCAATATGAGACAGAGGAATTTTTTGAGTCTGTCCATATAGGACAAGTGTTTAAGGCCTAGGATCCTCTTTGTGAGGTACTTTTGTGGCCTCTCCAGTTGTTGCAGGTGTCCAGTGATGTACATGCCAAATGGGGCATTGTACTCGATGATTGGCCTAATGAGGGAAGAGAAGAGGGAGACAATGACCTCTTTCTTCCTGGATGCAAAACCCTTAGTAATGAGATGTGCCACATAGAAGGACTTTCTGACCACAGTGGATATGCGGTGGTCTAAAAGAGAGGTTGCTGTCAACCTGTGTTCCCAGATCTCTTATAACACCTTCTGTGTTAAGTGGACTACCATCAATGTGGTAATTCATGGGAACCAGGTTTTTCCCATAGGGGATGATGACACATATTTTGGGATTAAGCTTAAGGCCATGGTTCCGACACCAGTCGTTGGTCTCAGTGAGGCCTTTCTGTAGGATGTCAACATCACTTGGGGAGTTAATAATAGCTCCCAACTTGCAATCATCTGCGAACTGTGTCAGCCAGAGTCCCTTCATGTTGGCCTTGACTTCAGAGAAGTAGATACCAAATAGGAGAGGACCCAGGACTAAACTCCTGTGGGACTCCTCTCGTGACTGTATGAACCACCTTGCCTTCATCCACAGCTCTGGTGACCGACTCAAAGAAGTAGACCAGGTTGAGCAGGCATAATCTGCCCTTCACAAAACCAAACTGTGTGGGATCCAGAGTTTGGAGATTCCCTATATCCTTGTTTATTAGGTCCATGATGATGCTTTCCATAGCTTTGCATATCACACTCGCCAGTCTAATGGGGGCAATAGTTCCCAGGGTCTGTAGTCATTCCTCCTTTGAGGAGAGGGATGACTCTTGCAGTGCACCATTCAGTACAGACAAAGCCAGAGGTGAGGCTGTGATTGAACAGGACACACAGGTGAGGTGCCAGTTCACTCTGTAGTTCATGTAGAACACAGCCAGGGATCTTGTCAGGTCATGTAGAAGCTGTATTCTTGGCCTTGGACAGTGCTGTTTTAACCTGTGCAGCAGTAATACTGGGTGCCTGTCAATCTACTAGTATTATGATTGGTCCTTTTGAGGGGGAGAGAGGGGTAAAGTTGGCATTGAATCTGTTGGCCAGTATATTGGCAATATCTGTTGGCTCAGTATAGGAGGTACCATTGTGCAGTAGCTCAGAGCAAATCTGGGTATTGCCATGGAGATTCTTTACATAACTATAAAGGCCTTGTGGTTGTCTTTACTATCTGCTGCAATTCTGTTTTTATAGCTAGCTTTACAAGATTTGATGAGGGAGCTCAACGTTTTGTTGAGGCTGATAAGGGAGTTTTTCCAGTCTTGGGACTTCACCTTATTCTGCATCAGATTCCTCCTTCTGTTGTAGAGTTTGTTTATGGCAGGGGACCACCAGATTGGCTTCCTTTTTTTTTTGGAAAAGAGTGTCATAGTTCTATTGGGTATGGTGAAATCCATGCATTTGTTTATGTGTTCGTACAGTGCATTGGTGTATGATTCAGTGGTCATGCAACTATTCTCCATTTGCATGGGTACCATGAAGTTAGCCACCTCTGTTTTTAGAAGCCCAAAGTTAGCTTTGGAGAAGTTTTTCATGGTGGTTACCATTGCAGTGGGGGGTGGGAGGAATGTGGATTTTCAAGGTGATTTGTTTGTGGTCAGATCTAACCAGGAAGGAGTTAGCTATTGGTGTAGAGCAACGGTCACCCATGTTAGCAATGACCAGATCAAGGATGTTGCTACCTCTAGTGGGGGTAAAAATGAGCTGGTCCAGGGCATTGGAATTAATGAATTCCGGGAAACGTTGGGCAAGTATATTGGTACTCGATATTCTCTGTACTTAAAACAAAATCTCCTCGTCCTCTAACGTTATTTACAATAAAATAAAACCTTCTTGTTCTAGTTCTCATATTACCTTTTTAGACATTAATGTTTTTACTTCAGAAGGTAAAATATGGACCAGGATTTACAGAAAGAAAGTACTGACATCAAGGCACGTATAGAGCAAGACCATGCATCCCTCTCACATTTATAAAGGCATCATTCATAGCCAATTTTTGAGAGCAAGCAGACTGAATACTGACACAAGAATGTTTGAAACAAATCAATGAAATGTATTCTGAATTTTCTGAAAGGGGATATAATTTACAAGTGTTAGAAGACAACAAAAAGAAAGTTATAGAAAGAAGAACTGGCATAGCTAAACCATATTTTTTCCAAGCCAGATTATTAAATATCTGGATATTTACTTTGTTTTGTATAGTTTAATATATTATATTATTGTGTATTATATTATATATTATATATAAATATAATACAGATGCAAATAAAATTAAAAACATTATGAAACAAAACTGGCCTATATTATGTTCCTTGGATAATATAAAGGGAATAGTAGGTATATACCCTAGTTTTGCATATAAGAAGGGTAGCAACTTAAGACAACTTTGTTCTAAAGATTTAGAAATGCAACCTAAAGATGACAATGACTAAAGGTACAGACCCTTGCTATGCATGTCAGTTTTGTAAATATATAAATAAAAACAAAGAATTTATTCACCCTGTTACAAAAAGAATGTTTTGCTTTCAGACATTTGCTACATACAAAACTAAGAATGTTGTCAACTTAGAAATGTGTGAGAAATGTCTGTCATTTTACTCTAGCAAGACTAATAGAATGGAAAAGGAAAGAATAGCAGAACATTTGTCGGATATACGTAGAAGGGTTGAGAGCAATGCTTTAGCCAAACATGATGTATTAAATTAAGTGCATAGCTTTATGTTTAGAGTTGTTAAAGGTACTGTAAATAACCTTAGAGGAGGAGGAGATATTGTTTTAAGTACAGACAATTTTGAGTACAGATGGATAAATTATTTTTATGCTGATGCCCACCCAGGGCTGAATGAGACAGTCAGTATAAAGCCTATACTTAAGAAAAGATCTCTCTGTATTTAATATATCTAATTAATTTATTGTATAATCGATTCATTAATTTATTGTGGCTGTATTTTCATTGGTTAGAATGATTTTTAAGATGTATAAAGGAAATGTGAATGTCATTGTTGTATTAAACACTGAGGAAGGGTTTTTAATCTCGAAAGCTTTGCTGTTGCTATTACATTTGCTTTTGTACTTCCTACATGGGTCCCAAGTATTGAATAAAGTCTAGGAGGTTTGGGATTTTTTTCTTGGAAGTGTTTGCATAGGTATTTTTATACCTTAAGCAGATTCGAAATAATTTTTCCTCAGTTAGATGGCAAACGCTGGAGGTGTGATGGGGAAGAAACAGATCGTTGGGAAGATATGCTCTGGGAGTATAATGAATTAGCAGACTTTAAAAATTCCCTACAGAGTCCTCTGTCAGAAATATTCAGTGAGCAAATGGATATAACTGTGGAAATGATTCTTTTAAGCTGGGACACATGATCTGAATTGCCTAGATGTAGCAAGGCCTTGTTAACTTCAATTTTGGTGGCTGCTGAAAGGCAATTACTGGAAAATGGAAACTAAAGTGTATGAGTAAACCAGCTGTATTTGAAGTATTGAATATTGTAACAGAGACAAAAGAACTGGAACTGTGATCTTTTGACAAGGGAAGGAGCAAATTGCATAAAATGAAACTGCACGAACAAATACATGCAGAATAATGTTCAGGAAGAGGAGGACTGATGTTTAAGGGAAAGGAGAAATTGACCAATGTATGTAATGATGACTGATACTAGTTATAAAAGAACACATGCAAAGTATAGTGTATGTAACTGGAAACGTCCATATGGTTTGTTTTCTTTCATGCTTATGCCTTATGTGATAATTTAAAATAAAGGTGTTAAAATGGGCATGGAGTTACTCAGCACAAGCAGTTTAGGCAAAGCAGAAATAGTAAATAACTCCTCAATGTTATCAGAAGATACTCTTCCTATAATATAGAAAGAGGGAGAATGCTACTTGTCCATACTCCCTGCTATGGAACTTAACTACTCTGCTGATGCACTCAGTGCTGCTCTGCACAGTAAATACAACAGAAGAAAACAAAAGAACCAATGAAAACTTAGTGAAATCTGAAGCCCAAGGGCTTTGAGCCACCCAGGACCTGTACTAATTAGTATCTCACTTAGATCAAACGCAACTGACTCTAAAATCGTTCCACTGTTGGTCAAGTAGATTTACACATACTGGTGATTTAACTGAAAAAAAAAACAGATTAAACAAAACAGAGCAGCTCAAAATGGTTAAAATGCAACCAGCAATATCAGGCAAGGCAGTATTACTTGAAAACAGCTGAAATGATATAAAAAATACAGTCAAGGCAAAATCTCTCATTTTGATCAAATGCCCTAGCATATGTTGAAAATAATGCTTAGAAAATATTATTTTTGTCTTGTTTTAGTGGCTCCCATTTTAATTGATTGATGTGCAGGGTTATAACTTTTTAGACAAGTGAAATTTTGGTATGACATTTTCAAGGTAGTTAATTTAGGGACACTTCTGTCTTTTTAAAGGCATATGAAAACTGACAGTCTTTTTTAATTACAGGTTAGTTAATAGTTAGTAGTGCTATTTTCAAGGCTGTGAGAGAGAAGGGGAGCTGTGACTGAAAATGAGGTGTAGGTGGCCTGTACTTTCTTCCATGCACAGAATACATTTGATGCACAGGTAGCTACCAGTTTTCCTTCTGAATTTATAAATTCATCTTTTCAGTTATGGCCACACGCCCAACTGACTTTTATGTGCTATACTTCTAGAGATAGCATCATTGGTCCTCCCTGAGAAAAAAAATAATTTTATCCAAATGGACTTACCCATTCACCAAAAACCACTAAATCAGTAAACAAATATATAAATAATTTGCTTGTTAGAGACACCTTGAACCTTGTAGGATTTTCTGTTGGACAGGTTTCTGTTTTATAACAGTTGTGTAGAAATGAAACATGTGATAATGACATTTGGCATACTAAAGCATGAACTTTGCAGGTATTTAATCACTTACGTATTGCATCTGTAGGTGCTGTTGCACAATCATTCTGATGCTTTTAATCTTTTATGGTAAACAGATAATAGTAAGCCACGGTGGTGCAGCGGTAGCATTGTTGCCTCACAGCAAAAGGTTCTCCCATTCGATTCTCAGCTGGAGCGCCTTCTGTGTGAGTCTGCATGCCCTCCCGCGGTTGAGTGGTGTTCGAAAGACGTGCATAGAATGGGCGTGCCTTTGCTGAAGGTTGGGCATCGAGCTGACACCTCGGCACCGTAAAAATCTACTGCCAATCATTAGCAGACTGGAGTTCCGCTGTGGCGACTCCTAACCGGGTAAGCTGAAAGAAAGAAGAAGAAGATGGTAAACAGATAATTATTTACTCCAACTGGAGTACGTCATTAAATAATAACCACTACTGTGCTGGGGTATTTCACCTGCTGCATCACAGCTTATCGCTGCTGACCCAATCAACTACTGTAATGTGCCCCACAACTCTAATTCTGTCTGCTTGAAATTGTCCCTTTATGTGATAGCTTTACATTTTCCTTTCTGCTTAGTGTTTTTAGCCTTATTTAGTTTTTATGTCAGCTGTGACAAGCTCATGGTTTAGGTATCTTAGCCTACATTTTCTATCAGTACATATCTGGACACATTGCTCTTAACTACTATGTGAGTTTCCTGTTTAGCATGTTTACATTTAGTCCCTTCAGAGTATCTACATTATTGCTAATGTTGTTGGTGGCCACAGAAAGTGACATTTCTAGAGTCCTGCAATACATTGCTGGTTATTTACCCATGGCTATGTTAAGTGCCCAAAACAGCTGCAAAGGCCATCAATGGCTGCCTGTTACACTTTAGTACCTTTTAGTAAACAAGAATACATTCTGTGCCTTCTTTTTCCTATCTAGTGGTTGTATGGATTCAACAAGTGTTCTTTCTTTTTGCCATTGTTTATATAAACTCAAAATTTGTCACACTGTGCCCAAGTTGTGGCTGAAAAGGGTGTGCCAGCTAGTGCACTAATCTAGTTAACAAACTGAAATAAGAAATACCTAATTAAATAAGTACATTTATTTTCTGGCCTACTATAAACATGTCTTTGCTTTCTGTTAGTCTGTAACCTCATTCCAATTCACTGCACAGGTTTAGGGGATTCATCCATTCACAAGGCCCCTTTTTAACAAGCCTCTTCTTACAATGTCTCCTGTTATTGTCCTTTACTTTGCATTTTTTGATAGTTTCTTCTTGTTTGCTCACCTGAAAAACTTCTGTTGTGTTTAGCACTTATTTGGCTGCATTTTATTCTCATCTTTATCCCCTTGAAGATCAGGTAATGAGAAAAATTACTGTTGACCACATTTGGGTCACTCTTCTCCCTGCAATGGCTTTGTCTAGCAGTGTGGGGCAGTTCAAGATTAGTTTCTCAAATTAGTCAGATATGCAGGTAGAAAAGAGTCCTACATGGTGTCTTTGCTGCAAAGTCCTAATCTCCTCCTTTAAGTTTCTAACGGGCCACAATGCAGCTAGAATTATGAAATGCAAGTCTAGTATAGAAATTTACTGCTTGCCACCCGTATTGCTTCATTTTACTTGATTAATACTCCAGCATTGTACATGCTGCTGTTGTTACTACATTACCTCAACCTACTAATCTGTTTTACTGGTCTGAAATGTTCTTCTTTTATACTTCCATGTTTCTCTGCCTGTAATCCATAAATCGTTTTTGTTTCTTGGTCATTTTTAAAAGCATTCTAGGAACATGCTGCCACTCTGTTTTGCTGTGCTTGCATTTTAAGTAATCTTGTCATACTCATCTCTGTATTTTATTTCCAACTGGTCTCTAAAGTATAAAAGTCCAAAACAGATGAAAATTCAAACTTAAGTCAGAAAAGTTTTGCTGGCAAAGTAATGTAGAACTGTCCTCTTTGCTACCAGCTTTTCGTATTATGTTCATTTTAATCTTGATGGCAGAGATCCAGGTTTTCTGCTGTGAAGGTTTCTTGATTTCTGCAGATCACAGCATGATATATCGAATCCTGTAGCAGGCTGACATTTAGACATTGTCTAATATATTACATGATGTCACTGATGACATCAGACGTAAGTACTGAAGAAGGACATAGGCACACAAACAGTGAAAGAGGTGAACCGAGGACAAGCAGTGCAATCAGTAATGAATGCCTTGAAAGCAGTTTCTTCAAAGGACGAAATAGCTTTAGCACTACATGAATTATATGGCATAATGTGAGGACCTGCTCTGTTTCAACATAACTGCACACATTCTAGATGTCTGGCTCAATTTCTAATTCCTTAGAAGCATTTTGTTACTTACCACCTCATGACGTTATTACCTATCCAGTGATATATACTGCTCTCAGTTTATAGCATAAATGCTTCATTTCTATCTTGTATAACTAGATAAATAAAACACTGAAGTGAGCTTGAAAAAAAATATGTGGTCAGTGGACTATCTCCAGCATTTTAATATTTTACACTTCATTTCCTGCTCACCCTGAATGGCAAGTTATAATTGGATAATTTATAATTCCTGGTATTCCACTGGACTGATGCCGAGATCTCTGCCAATGCATGCTGCTGACCAGGGTAAAAATCTGTTTCACTGACAGAATGAACTCCCTTTGAATACTGCTGACTCATTAGACATGACAAATTTCTTCTTACTGTCACAGCACTGCGAAGAGCAGACAGTTTTATTAAATAACATTAAGGACAGACAGATGTAATTGAATATATTTCAATTTCTCACATACAGATATGCATGCTCACATACACAAACACACAAAAAAATACACACACACACACACGCACACACACACACACACACACACACACACACACACACACACACACACACACACACACACACACACACACGTGCGCACATACACAGTGATAAATAAAACTTTTTTGTTGACATTCATAAGATCTGGAAGCCAAATACTATTACAATATGCATTAGTAGTATTTAAAGCCATTTTCTGCCTCCTTAAAGCAGTCTATACACTAAGGATTTTCATCTTGCAAGCTTTGCATCTGAGTACAAATTACCAAGTAGGGAATCAGATGATATCTAATGACCTGAGCTGTACCATAAAAAAAAAAAAAAAAAAACAGTTCAAAGTCTAAAGTCGAAAGAGCCTACTAACTACAGCAACAAAAATGCAGTTTTTCTGGTTGCTGGCAGTTATAATATCATTACCATTTGCAGGGGTCAGTGATACCCATGACAGATCAAGGTCATGGCTGAGGATGACTACCAAGGAAGATATGCGATACTGGAAGTAGGGGAAGTGTGTGATATATGTACCTCTTACTAACAAATACTGATTTAATATGGCTAACTTAGTAGGCACAGAACAGTCCCACAGCAAAATCACCCATGGCAAAGAAAAGTGTCAGTAACAGGGGTGATGACTAATAAATCCAAGGGAGGTTCAGAATTGTGGGTGGGTGGGTGCTGCATATTGCAGAATTAGGGAGTGGTCGAACTGCTAGGCATATTTTGGGTGTAAGCCATAAAATGGTGCACCTCAGTGCAGCAGCTTAGATTTTTATAATGTCCCAGTTCTGCAGCCAATGAAGAAATGTGACTGGGGGGCAGAAGCAGACTATCTTCGTTCAGCAGCAGAGTTTCCCAGCCTTGGTCCTGCTGTTTCATCACATGCGATGACTGGCCAAGTGCATGTCTTGGAACTCTGCTGCCTTTCACAAGGAATATAATAAGGGGAAAATATTAGGGTTCAACCAAACACCCTAATAATGGGCGATTTCAACTACCCCACCATTAACTGGGAAACTACTCATGTAACAACTCCTTCACTCAATGATTTCTGGAATTCATAAACTCCAATGCCCTGGATTAACTTATCCACACCCCCACCAGGGGCAACAATATTCTAGATCTAGTCATTACCAACATGAGTGACCGGTGTTCCACACCTGAAGTCAACACCTCATTGGTCCAATCCGACCATAAGCTAATTACCCTAGATATCCACATCCTGCCCCCACCCCCCATTAAGGAAACCATGGTAAAAAATTTCTCCAAAGCCAATTTCATGCTTCTTAAGACAGAAGTGGTGAACTTCATGACACCCATGCAGATGGACAATACAGTTACGACTACTGAATCCTACACAATCGCACTTTATAAGCACTTACATGAGTGCATGGATCGTGCTATCCCAAACAGAACCAAGACACTATCCTCCGAAAAAAGGAAGCCAATCTGGTGGTCCCCTGACATAAACAAACTGTACAACAGAAGGAAGAAACTGCTGAAAAAGAGAGTAAAATCCCATGAGTGGAGGAGCTCCCTGGTCAGCCTCAGTAAGAAGCTGCGATCCCTGATAAAATCCTCCAAAGCTAGTTACAAAAACAAAATCGCCACTGATTCTAAAGACAGCCACAAAGCATTCTATAGCTATGTCAAGAATCTCAATGGCAACACTCAGATCTGCTCTGAGTTACAGCACAATGGCACTAAATATACAGACCCAACTAATATTGCCAACATCCTGGCAGATAGGTTCAGTGCTAACTTTACACCCCTCTCACCCCCTAAAGAGCCCATCTCTATACCGGAAGAATGCAAAGTTCCTGTAATCACGGCTGCACAGGTAAAAACCACACTCTCCAAAGCCAAGAACACAGCATCCATGTGACCAGACAACATCCCAGGCTGCATTCTACACAAACTACAGAACGAACTGGCACCCCACCTAAGTACCATGTTCAATTATAACCTCATCTCAGGCTTTGTGCCTGCTGAATGGAACTTAAAAATAAAGACATTGATAATCTCCAAACTCTGGATCCCATCCAGTTCGGGTTTGTAAAAGGCAGATCATGTCTCCTAAACCTGATAGACTTCTTTGAAGCAGTCACCAAAGCCATAGACAAGGGTAAGGTGGTTCACACAGCCTATCAAGAACTTGCCAAGGCTTTCAACACCATCCCCACTCTGGAATTATAGATAAACTCACTAAACTAGGTATAAATCCCTATGTCACAAGATGGGTTGCCAACTGGTTCACTGACAGAACCTACACTGTGAAAGCAGCAGACTCCAAATCCGACTTCAGACCAGTGACAAGTGGAGTACCACAGGGTTCAGTCCTGGGTCCTCTCCTGTTTGGTATCTACTTCTCTGAAGTACAGGCTAACACAGAAGGTCTTTGGCTAATGAAGTTCACAGATGACTGCAAACTAGGAGCCATAATCGAAACTCCTAATGATGTGGACATCCTACAAAATGGCCTCACTGAGACAGATGCCTGGTGTCAAAGCCATGGCCTCAAGCTCAATGCCAAAAAGTGCATTGTCATCCCCTTTGGTAAAAACTCTGTACCCATGAACTACAACATAGGCGGTAGTATACTTAACACCGAAAGTGTGATAAGAGACCTTGGGACACAGGTGGACAGTAGTCTCTCCTTTGATAATCCCATTGCCACAGTAGTCAGGAAATCCTTCTATGTGGCACACCTTATCACAAAAGGTTTCTCATCCAGAACAAAAGAGGTCATTGTTCCCCTCTACTCATCACTCATTAGACCCATTATAGAGTACAACGCCCCTTTTGGCATGTACCTCACAAGACATCTACAACAACTGGAAAGGCCGCAGAAATACCTCACAAAGAGGATTACCGGCCTCAAACAGATGCCCTACACAGACCGTCTCAAAAAACTCCAGCTTTACTCCGTCGCATATCACCTACTCAGAGGTGATCTCTGCCTAACATACAAAGCTATGCCAAACCCAGAGCTGTTGGACATGCTCCACTTAAAGAAATCCCAATTCCTCCAAGCTACACGCTCTAGGGACCTAAACCTTGTCACCACAATAAGCAGAACATGCCGGAGGGATAGATTCCTGTTCCAGAGACTTCTCATACTCTAGAATAAACTACCTATCTATATCAAACAAAGCTTCTCATTAGCACTCTTCAAGAAAAATCTTGATGATTGGATGGGAAATAGGAAATTCACCCCGGGGATCACCTCTGTGGCTCTGCTCGACAGTGGCACAGGAAAATAATTTTCTTGGGTGGCAAAAGTCAGGGTACCTTTTTGGCTGGGCTTGTATAGGCCCCAGGGCCGATAGCCTAGTACCTACCTATGAACCTATGAACCTAGGAATACTTTAATTTGAATGTGTTTTTTCCTGGCAGGCACATGTGAAGAGAAGGGGACTTGAATAATTACTCAATCACAGTGAAATGAACAGTAACTAATCAGTTGTGCATGGCAGTCATGGCAATCTCATTGGAAGTGTCTATGCAACTGGGACTATTACAGAAGTGGGAAAACGGGCACCATTGCTTACCTGTGGCATTGTATGGCATTCTACTGGGGACCAGCAGGGTCAGTAACATCATAGCCTTACTTTTTTGTTTGCTACTTTTCTGATGTAATCTCCTGTAAACTTGAGCAGACATATTGACTATGTATAGTATGATATATTAACGTATAACACACAGATGAGTGCACCAAGCCAACGGATCACGGAACCCACGAAATAAAAGAAAATAATCACAATAGCCACTTCCAAAAGTTTCCGTGGAGTTCCAGGCAGAAATACTGGTAATTACAGCGACCAAAAATGCTTGAAATAAGATGCAAGTATATATATAGCAAGTAACAGTTCTGGAAACGTTCGTACTGATAAAAACTAGTTTATTTGGACACGTTAGCGCTTTCACCTACTGGCTTCTTCAGACGTTACTTGCTATATATATACTTGCATCTTATTTCAAGCATTTTTGGTCGCTGTAATTACCAGTATTTCTGCCTGGAACTCCACGGAAACTTTTGGAAGTGGCTATAGTATGATATATAGTGACTGTATTTAAAATACATGTATTTTAAATACAGTCACTATACTTTTTACTGCATTTATTAAGTAGGAATGTCCAATATGGAAGTCCTGTCTGCAGTGGAGTCCTTGGAAAAAAGCTCCAGATATACAAATAAATGAACACACAATTAAAGGAATCAGGTTTCCTGGATTAAATCATGGGTTGTCTCAGTTTCAGCACCAAATTACTTATCTCAAGTAGTGAAATAAAAATACATAAGAACCATGCTATTAAATTTATGCTAGACTCCAAAGTATTTTACTGTTCATGTCTAAATTGTGCATATCACAGGCAAACAACTTTGATAAGTAAGATTCAGAAAGAGCTATGGCTTTTTCAGTTATCGTTTGTGTTTTGAAAATGAAGATAACACCTAATGTTTGTAGAACTATTGCAATGTCAATGATTTCTAGTCTTGTCTCAAGTTTCACTGCTTGCTTAGCTAGTATTGAATATTCATTCATACAGTCTAAAATGCAAGACAGCTTGTTCTAAAGGTAGGCAGGAAGTCTAAATTTTAGGTTCCCCTTACACTTACTCATCCACTTAGTTTATTAAACCCAAACTACAGTAAGCAAGGAATTGACCTATGTGACCATTCTTACTTAGTTGTGCTATTATGGATCCAGGTTGTAGACATAAAAAAGAAATTGTTCCAAAGTCAAATGTCACTTCATTTGTGCTGCAATTGAAGGGAATGCCTCAGTACCAAGACAGGATGATGGGAGGAAAAAAGAAAAAAAAAAAAACTCCCACCAGGGCCTTTGCCATACCATCTTGGCGGGTCTGTGATAACTAGTATTTGATCTCCAAGAGATTTGAGTTTGAGACCTCTAGTATACAGAGTATAGTATACTGATAATATATGAATAGGATGAACATGAAACTGATTTATCCTAGATTTTTTTCAGCCACTTAAGTCCGTAATCATAACTGAGGGGTCAGAACCATTTGTGTTGTCCACAAATCAGTAAGTTAAATAAACTGACATTAACCGGTTATGTTTGAAATGATAGAAAACAATGCTTCCTCCATATCACACCATTTCTTTATTCTAGCATGGCTTTGGGGTAGCTAAGGTCTTAGTTTACATTGCATTTGGCATAAAGATGGGGTCCGAATGGACAGATGATAAAATCAGCAAAAGCAGAGATGTATTGCTGGAATTGAATTCATCCTCAAGTCTTGGTGAATACTTTCACAAGGTGGACCCTGTTTTTCACAAACTCTCACCAAGAGGACACTGATATGTAGACTGTATTTTATACAGCATATACCATGAAAAGAAGTAGGTCAAAAATGAAGAAGATAGCTGGGTGCACAAGTCCCAGGATAAAAAAGTCCCCAATCCTAGTAGGCACACTGGTACCATAGGTTCATAGGTGTGTACTAGACTAATGGCCCTAGAGCCTTTACAAGCCTAGCCCATAGTATTACCCTGGCATCGTGCCACCCATCCCTAGTTCCCAGTGCCTCTGTCAAGTAGAGCCACTGGAGTGATCCCCGGGGTGAATTTTCTATTTCCCATCCACTCATCAAGATTTCTCTTGAAAAGGGCCAGTGAGGCGCTCTGCTTGACATGTATGAGAAGTCTATTCCATAGCATGGGCAGTCAGTGGGTTATGAACCTGTCCCTCCAGCTTGTTCTGTTGTTTGTGGTGATGAGGTTGAGGTCTCTGGAGCATGTAGTGCAGAGGGATTGGGATTTCTTTAGATGTAGCATTTCCAACAGAGATAGATCAGACATAACTTTGTAAGTCAAGCAGAGATCGCCTCTAAGTAGGCAATATGAGACAGAGAACAGTTGGAGTTTTTTGAGTTTGTCCATATAGGACAAGTGTTTGAAGCCTAAGGTCTTCTTTGTGAGGTATTTTTGCGGCCTCTCCAGTTGTTATAGGTGTCTAGTGAGGTACATGCCAAATGGGGCATTGTACTCGATGATTGGCCTAATGAGGGAAGAGTAGAGGGGGACAATGACCTCTTTCTTCCCGGATCCAAAACCCTTAGTAATGAGATGTGCCACATAGAAGGACTTTCTCACCACAGTGGCAATGTGGTGGTCAAAAGAGATGTTGCTGTCAACCTGTGTTCCCAGATCTCTTATGACGCCTTCTGTGTTCAGTGGACTACCATCGATGTGGTAATTCATGGGTACCGGGTTTTTCCCAAAGGGGATAACGACATATTTTTTTACATTGAGCTTAAGGCCATGGTTCTGACACCAGTTATTGGTCTCAGTGAGGCCTTTCTGTATGCTGTCAACATCACTTGGGGAGTTAAGTATGGCTCCCAACTTGCAATCGTCTGTGAACTTTGTCAGCCAGAGTCCCTTCGTGTTGGCCTGGAGTTCAGAGAAGTAGATACCAAACAGGAGAGGACCCAGGACCGAACCCTGTGGGACTCCACTCGTGATTGGTTGACAGTCTGACTTGGAGTCAGTTACTTTCACACTTTGGGTTCTATCTGTGAGCCAGTTTGCAACCCATCTAGTGATATAGGGGTTGATGCCTAGCTTAGTGAGTTTTTCTATAATTCCTGAGTGGGGAATGGTATCAAAGGCCTTGGCCAGATCAAGGTAGGCTGTATGAACCACCTTGCCTTCATCCACAGCTCTGGTGACTGACTCAAAGAAGTCAACCAGATTAAGCAGGCATGATCTACCCGTCACAAAACCAAACTGTATGGGATCCAGTGTTTGGAGGTTTCCTATATCTTTGTTTATTAGGTCCATGAAGATGCTTTCCATAGCTTTGCATATCAGACTTGTCAGACTAATGGGGTGATAGTTCCCAGGGTCTGTAGTCACTCGTCCTTTGTGGAGAGGGATGACTGTAGCAGTGTGCCATTCGTTAGGGACAAAGCCTGAGCTGAAGCTGTGATTGAACAGGGCACACAGGTGAGGTGCCAATTCACTCTGTAGTTCATGTAGAACACAGCCAGGGATATTGTCAGGTCCCATAGAAGCTGTATTCTTGGCCTTGGACAGTGCTGTTTTAACCTGTGCAGCAGTAGCACTGGGCGCCTGGCAATCTACTGATTTTGTGATTGGTTCTTTGGTGGGAGAGAGAGGGGTAAAGTTGGCACTGAATCTGTTGGCCAGTATATTGGCAATATCTGTTGGCTCAATATAGGAGGTGCCATTGTACAACAGCTCCAAGCAAATCTGGATTGGAAAAAAATCACAGTGTAGAATCCTCAAGACATGGAAATATTCCTACAATGGGGCTAGGCTAGGCTAGGCCAGGCTCAGGGGGAGGATGGCCCCCTATTGTAGAAGGAAGTTGCCCTCCACAAAAATCACAAAAACTGATAGGCCAGAAAAGAGCTATACAGATGATAGAGTGGACTGCTGAGGATAAGAAAGAAATTATGTATTGTTACTAGTATGCAAGAAGCTCAGAATTTACAGACAAAAGATATACAAAAAGATTAAGAGAGAAGTTAGAGGAAAGAAACATACTTCCACAAGAAAAACTTTCAGAAGCTTTAAATAATCCATGAAAAACACTATGCAGACCAAGAAACTTGTGCTGTTTGGAAAAAGAAGTGACTGAGGAAGTGCGAAAATTTAAAGAACAAAATTTAGAGATGTTTGAAGGGTATAAAAAAGAAAGAGAGATCTGATATGGTATAATATTCATGCAAAGGAGAAAGCCAAATTAACAAAAAAAAAAAAAAAGCAGCCCCAAAGATATTAGAAGAGAAATACAGGCAAAGGCATCCAGATATGGAAAATTTCACAATAAAAAATAAGATCACAAGGAGGGAATGCAGAACAGAAGATTATTGAAGTAGAAGTTAAGAAAATAGAAGCTGAAGTTATGGAATATTTATGAACTGAAGGATTCATTGTAGAAAGTCTAACACAGGTTATATCACAGCATGATGGAACAACTAGTCCCCAAAGTAAGGAGACACAAGAGGAGCGGGAGACATCTGAAGAAGAAATATGGACATGGGAAAGAAAAAGACATTTAATACAGTGCAATATTTATGCAAAGGAGAAGGCAAAACTAATCAATGCAAAAAGAGCAGTACTAAAGATCTTTGAAGAGAAAAACAGGCAAAGACATCTGGCTCTGGAAAATATTACAATACAAAAAATAAGAAAACAAAGAGGAAAAGTAGATAAGAGGATTAGTAATGGAGAAGTTAAAGCAATAGAAACCGAAGTTATGCAGTACTTGCAAAGTGAAGGATTTAGCACAGAAAATTTAACTCAGATAACAACGCAACAGGATAGAGCAATGGACACCCAAATTAATGAGAAACCAGTGGTGCAGGAAGCATTTAATCAGTTGACATATGAAGATACTTTGGAGCCTCCCATAGGAAACCAGTAGTAAGTTTCAGCTGCAGCTATACAGCAAGGGAAAGAACAGGAATCTATGGCAACTCTGACACAGTCAAAGCTGTGGAGTGATAGGTCAATGAGTTCCAAAATGAAAGAGCAATGGCAGACAGGGTGAAACTGAATAGAACGTGCCACAGGAAGATGCTATAGAACTTTCTGTAGAATGCCCACAGGAAATGGAGAAATAAAAAATGTGCCCTCAGTTTAGAAGAAAATGAGCTAAGAGAAGACTTACTTGATTTAATAGAGATAGTTAACATATTAAGATCAATGAAAGAAATAGACTGCAGAAGGTCAATAAAACCCAAGAAGTCAGAAGTTTGATAAAACAAATGAACACAGTAATAAGGACTGTCTATAGAGATCCATGCAATATAACAGAAGTCCAAAAAGAATAAAGCTAGTGCTTAGCCAAATCCCAGTTCAGCAAAGAAATAAATCAGCAAACCAAAAACGTCACTGGGAACTGCTGCTGTACAGATACTGTAAAATGTTTATTAAAACACAGAACAAACCAAAAAGTATCAAAGTGAGCACTTTCGGGCTAAGCCCTTCTTCAGACAAAGTGCTTCTCACAAACATCACTTTTTTGATTTGCTAATATAACAGAAGTAAACATGATAAATTACTGTGCAGTTAAATTAATAACAGATAAAATTCTACCACAAGAAAATAGGATAGTAAGGGAAAGGAAGGTTAGAAATTGAATACCATCATGGAAGTATCGAACAGAGAAAACTATAAAGCAATTAAGACAAGAATTGTCACTGTTAGAAGAGTATAGAAGAGGGAACAGATCAACAAAAATACTCAGAAAGATAGACGTGATGAAAGCAATGCGCAGTATTATAATGGATCAGGATTTATCATGCACTATCACAAATAATAAACTAAAAACATTAGCATAGGCAGAAAAACTTAGAAGATACACAAATAAATATAAAGGAAAAGTACAGACTAAGCAATTTATTGCTCACCCAGAAAAGATTTATAGAGAACTGGGAAACAAGGTAAAAGGAATTGAAACACCACCAAAAAAAGAAGAAATTGATACATTTTGGAGAAGTATTTATGAAGATCCTGTGGAACATGACAAAGATGTTAAATGGATATAAGAAGTAAAAGAAAGAATAAGAAGTTCAAAGGTACAGGATCTGACATGGGATGAAGTAAAGTACAGTTTTGTACCTACCATAAATGTAGACGTTCGAGTGTACACCCTGCTGCAGTCATCACACTTGGGTTATCCTGTCATCAGGCGGTCCCGCAGTCGGCCGGAATTCCAAAGTCTTGCTCCGGCGTCGGTTGCTGTCGCTTCTTCCCTGATGTCAGTGCGCCAGGGGTATATATAATGCATCCAACACCATTTTCTTCAGTTTTTCTTGCCCCAGATGTCAGGTGCCCCCAAAAAGGTGGTCAGTAATTAGTACCAAATTAAGTAATTTTTGCACAAACACAAAATCCCTCCAGCTATAAGCAAATACATCAGGAAGGTATTGTAGAGATTTAGTCAGTTAGATCAGAGGGGATGGAGGGAGGGTAACCTGGACTGCAGCAGGGTGTACACTCGAACATCTACATTTATGGTAGGTACAAAACTGTACTATGTTCATCGTGTTACCCTGCTGCAGTCATCACACTTGGGTAGAATCCCAAAGCTAAGGATGGGTGGAGGAGTTATAGAGGGTTAGAGGAGGCTAGAAGGCCCTGCAGAACTGCAGTGGCGAAGCCAGCTCTAGTCTTAGAGTAAAATGGTAAGTGATAGTGTTTGGTAAAGGTGTGTACTGAACTCCAAGTTGCAGCTTCCAAAATCTCCTTGGTTTGAACCCCCCTGAGGAAGGCTGTAGATGTAGCTGTTGCCCTGGTAGAGTGGGGCCTAATGGTAGCAGGAACTGGCTATCCATGATGGGTATAGCAAAAATGAATGCAGTGTCCTATCCATTTGGAAATGGTTTGTTTTGATATAGCCTTCCCTTGTGAAGCTGTAGCATAGAATACAAAGAGCTGGTCAGATTTTCTGAAAACCTTAGTTTTATCCAAGTAGTAACGAAGTTGCCTGTGAATGTCCAAGGAATGCAGGAGTCTTTCTCCTTTGTTCTGTGGATTTGGGAAGAAGGTGGGTAAGTGGATGGTTTGATTTAAAGTCACACTGGAATCCACCTTAGGCATGAAGGAAGGATTAGTTCATAGAGAAACTCTGTCTTGATGGAAAATAGGAAAGGGTCCACTGCCATTAGTGCCTGCAGCTCTGAGACTCTTCTAGCTGAAGTTATTGCTAGCAGCAGGGCAGTCTTCCATGATAGAAACTGTAGATCTGCAGAGAAAGCTGGTTCAAAGGGAGGTAGCATAAGTTTTTCCAGAACAAAATTGAGGTCCCATGTTGGTGTAGGTGCTCTCCTGGGGGGCCTAATGTTTTTTGCCCCTCTGAGGAACTGTCTTAGAAGTGGATGCGAAAATAAGGGTGGATCCGTGTTGTAGTGGGCTGAAATAGCTGATGCATGGATTTTAATGGAAGAAAAAGAAAGTCCTTTGTGCAACATCTCAGTTAAGTACTGTAGAATCTGAGGCATGTGAGGCTGAAGTGTGTTTTGGTCTTTAGCTTGATTCCAGGCACAAAACCTTTTCCATTTGCCCGAATAGGCCTTCCTTAGCTTCCAGAATAACATCCATAAGTGCTTGGGAAAGAGGAGCTGGCTGGATGCTTAGGTGATCTGCCATGCAGCCAGATTTAAGGTTTTGAGCTGGCTGTGAAGAATCTGATTGTTTTGCTGTATGAGCAAATGGACAATTTGTGGTAAAATCCAAGGTGGGCCCTGGGCCATATTCCTCAATAGTGGGTACCAGTGCTGGCGTGGCCAGTCTGGGGCTATGAGTATCAGTCGTGGTCTCTCCTTTCTGACTTTCAAAAGCACCTTTGTGAGGAGAGGCAATGGAGGGAAGGCATATACTGTCAGGTTTTTCCAACTGAATGAGAGTGCGTCCACTTTCCAAGCTTGATGGTGCAGTGTCCTTTTAGAAAATTTTGTTAGTTGATAGTTTTGAGGACTGGCAAACAGGTCTATGTCTGGAAGGCCCCATTTTTCAGTTATCATTGCAAATACTTGTGGATCCAGTTTCCACTCGTGGGGATCCATGATGTTTCTGCTGAGGTCATCTGCCAATGTGTTCTTTTTTCCTGGCAGGAATTGAGTTTGTAACTGAACTTGGTAAGCCAGAGCTGTGTTCCACAAGGTCATTGCTTGCCTGCATAGAGGGTAGGAGTGTGTACCCCCTTATTTGTTTATGTACCACATTACTGTGGTGTTGTCCGTCCTTATTGTAAGTTGTCCTGGATGTAATAGATTCTTGAAGGCTGTCAGAGCATTCTGTACAGCTAGCATCTCTTTTTGATTGATGTGCAGATTCCTTTGATCTGCAGTCCATACACCTTGAACGCACTGTCCTGCCATGTGTGCCCCCCAGGCGTAGTCCGATGCATCTGTTGTCATAGTTTGCCTGGCTGGGGGCAAGGTGAAAGGCTGACCCTTGTTGAGGTGACATGCCTGTGACCACCATAGAAACCTCTGTTGTAAGCAGGGAATGAGAGATATCATTGTGTCCAAGCTGTGGCTGTGTTGAGACCATACGCTTTTTAGGTACCACTGTAATTTCCTCATATGCATCTTTGCAAATGGTATTAGTAGTATGCAAGATGCAATGAAGCCCAAGGCTTGCAGAATTTTTCTTGCAGGTAGTTGGGTCTTTGTTGCCATTGTTTTGAAATATTGAGTCAGTTGTAGTTGTTTGTCTGGCATCAGATAAGCCTTCTGGGCCGTTGTATTCAAGCTGGCACCCAGGAATGTCATATTTTGTGAGGGTACTAGTTTGATTTCTTTTCATTTACTGTGTACCCCAGGCAACTTAGAAGATGTTTTATAAAAGCCAGATGTTGTAAGAGGATGTCCTTGCTTTCTGCAAGGATGAGGCAGTCGTCCAGGTATGGGTATATTTGAATTCCTCTTTGTTTGCAGTATGCAATTACTGGTGCCAGGCACTTTGTGAAGACCCTGGGCGCAGTAGATAAGCCAAAGGGCAGTGCAGAGAATTGATAATGGGTTTTGCCTGCAATGAAATGGCGGTATCTTCTGCAACTTTGTCTGACAGGGACATGCAGGTATGCCTCCTTGAGGTCCAACATTACTAACCATGCTTTCTTGCCCAACATGGGAAGAAGCTGCTGTAGTGTTAGCATCTGGAATTTGGGAACTTGTAAGAAGGTGTTTAGAATTGAAAGGTCCAGAATTGGTCTCCAGGCATTGTCCTTTCTGGGAACTAGAAAGAGTCTTGAGTAAAATCCTTGGCCTTGCTCTCGAGTAGGTACCAATTTGAATGGCTCTCATGTCCATGAGAGTTGTAATTTGTTTTTGTGCCTCTGCCCATTGATTTTGTGGCAGGTTTGGCATTCCTCTTTTCATTGGCAAGGTGTGAAAATGGAATCTGTATCCTCGTGAAATTATGTCTAGGACCCATTTGTCCTTTGTGACAATGTGCCAGTTGTCTGAAAAAAGTGTGAGTTTTCCTCCCAAGGGGGCTGCCAAGAGAGTGTTGCTTGGCCAGATGAGGTACAAGTCATTGAGTTTGCCTTCTGGTAGTTTGGGACCTGTCTTCTCCTCCCTTCTGTGTTGCAGTGCCCCATTATCGAGGTTTGTACTGGGCTTGTGGTTGTCCTCTGCCTCTTGGACGTCTGTATTTACCCCTCTGTGGTCTGTCAGTAGCTGGAAAGGACCAATTTTTTGTTGGCCAATTTCTGCTGAAGCGAGGGGGCTGTACCTGTAGGAAATCTTTGACTGTCTGCATAGATTTTGCCTTATCCTCCATTTTCTTTAAGACTTCTTCTGCTTTAACTCCAAAAAGAACATCCTGCTGTAAGGGAGCATCTAGAAGCTTTGCTTTAACATGATCAGGCAGAGTTTGTTCCTTTAACCAAGCATGCCTACGTATAACAGACCCAGTGACAGCTGCTCTGCAGGAAGCCTCCAAAGAATCAAACCCACATTGTAAAGTATGTTTGCCCACCTGTTCAGTTGCATGCAACAGATCTTGCATTTCTTTCAATTCAGACTGCTGAGGGAGTGTGCTCATTTTTTGTCTTAACCGAGACATTAGAAATTGCTGATATTTTAGCATGTGAAATTGGCAATTTAGTGCCCTCATAGCTAGAGTGGCTGAAGTGTAAACCTTTTCCCCCCACCTGTCTAGTGCTCTGGAGTCCCTTTCAGAGGGTACAGGATTTTTTGCCATAGAAGCCTTAGCCCCTTTAGGACCCTGGGAGATAGTCTCTGGATCAGCAACAGGGCTTTTATAAAGAAATTTGTGGGAATCAGGCACTCTATAGTATCTGTCAGGTTTGGCTGGAGCAGGAGGCAGAGAATCTGGTTCAGACTGGATTCTAAGTAAACATCATCCACCATGTATAAAACGGGGGGGATGGCAAGTGGTCTGTGCTGGGGGAGTAAAGGAAACTCTCTGAGCCTTTTCTTTGAGTCAGAGTAGTCCTGACCTTCCCAGTGAAAATGCTCCCTCATAGTGTGTAAAGTTTCCCCAAAGGAGTAGTCTTCAGGAGGAGAAGCTGAGGGAATAGAATCCTCAGCATCAGAATCTTCATAAGGGGAGAAGGAGTAATCTTGGTCCTCAGAGGAGCCTGAGGAAATAGACACTTGTTCAGAGGAGGCATAATCTTCCTCTTGTCTAGGCCTTTTGTCGGGTGGGGGTTGGGAACCCCTGATTAAAGAGATCAAGTCTTCAGCCATTTTGAGCATCTGTTTCTTAGGCATGGGGCCTTGAACTGGAGACTGAAGTGCAGTCTTTTTAGGTTTAATAGGAGTCTTGGTCTTAGGATACGTTTTAAAGGTGAGCGTCGTCGGTCTGAAGACGCCTTCAGAAACCGAAGGTGTTTCTGTAACACTGACATCTTTTTCAGCAGTGTCGTCAGTAGGGGCTAGACAAAATGGCTGCATCGGCCTAGTACTCTCTGCCAAAAGCTCTGAAGCGGTCTCGGGTTCCAGATCTGCATCGGAGCCTCACTGAAGACCGGTGAACCGGAGACCGGACCAGCCGAGGCCTCGGAGTCTGGCTTGGGTCTAGGCTGCATGTCCTTATCCTTGCGTTTTTTTGTGCACGCTGGTAGTCAGTTGCTCTGATGGCATAGTGTAGTTAAATTTTCTACCGAAGTAGTGTCGTGCGAAATTAAAGCGTCTTTTTATAGTACGCTTATTAAACCTAGCACAAAAACGACAACCAGTGACGTCGTGGTCTGGGTCTAGGCAAGGTAAGCAGTAAGAATGAAAATCCTTAGGAGGTATTTGCTTCCCACAAGAAATACAATTGTTAACTTTTTCTGACATCGGTCTGAGGCAAGAAAAGTTTCCCCAACGGGGTACTTAGCTTTATTGAAGACTTTGGATCTGAAATTCGACTTCGAAAATCTCAGGAGTTGGCCGACCGGCACTTGCTTCGGGCACCGCGTGGCAAGAAAGACTGAAGAAAATGGCATCGGATGCATTATATATACCCCTGGTGCACTGACGTCAGGGAACAAGTGACAGCAACCGGCGCCGGACCAAGACTTTGGAATTCCGGCTGACTGCGGGACCGCCTGACGACAGGATAACCCAAGTGTGATGACTGCAGCAGGGTAACACGATAAACATCAGCCAGAGAGATTGAAACAAAGTTAAGAAAAGCCTCTAAGTGGAAAACCCTAGGCCCAGATGTAGTACCTAACTTCTGGTTAAAAGTATTAACATCTTTGCAAGAAGACTGATGGACACCAACCTGGCTAACAACAGGAAAAACAATGTTCCTTCTTAAGAGTGAGCCTGCAAGCTAGCCTAAAAATTGTAGACCAATAACTTTCCTTCTGACGACATATTAACTATGCACTGGAATTGATGCCGACAGAGTTTATAGTCATTTAGAAGAAAACTCCATAACGGCAATAGAACAAAAGGGCAATAAAAGAAAGTCATATGGAACAAAGGATCATTTGTTGTTAAATGAAGTCATAGTGCAAAACTGTAAAAAGGGGAAGAATCTGAGTACGTCAAGCTTGACTACAAAAAAGCATATTACAGTATCCCACATTCATGGATAAAAGAGTGCTTAAAAATGTATAAGATACATCCTATACTGATAAACTACATCACAGCGACCATGAAACAGTGGCAGACCACTTTGCAGTTAAGCCATGATAAAGGACAAATTATTATTCCAAGGATAAAAATTCAAATGGGGATATTCCTGGGTGACTCTCTGTCACCGCTGCTCTTTTGTCTTGCCTTAACCTATTAAGCTGTCTGCTTAATAGATTAGGTCATGACTATACTTTGGCTCCCAGAAAGCAACAAAGTGTGAAGACTTCTCATCTTCTCTTTCTCGATGATTTAAAACTGTATAGCTCATCAGATAAGGAACAGAAGGCACAACTGCAAGTAGTGAAAACTTTTTCAGATGATATAAGAATGTCATTTGGTCTTGATAAATGTGCAAAAGCAACCTTGAAAGCAGGAATGCTGCAGCACCAAGAAAACATCAGTTTGGGACAAGAATGTAATATAAAAGAACTTGAGCTAGAGGAGTATATAAATATTTGGGAACTGATGAAGGATCAGCAATAAAACATGAACAAATGCAAATAAAACCTAGCAAGGAATATTTTAGAAGACAAATTAATGCTGAAAACACCATTGACATCTAGGAACAAAATTCAAGCTATAAACTAAATCGTCCTGTACTAACTTACAGTTTTGGAGTGATTGACTGGCCCCAGAAGGTCTTGTATAGATTAGACAGGAAAACAAGAAGGGTGATTCATTCTCATCAAATGATTTAGAAAAATCAGTGCATACCAAGATAATATATTCCCTATTCCAGAGGAGGTATGGGCCCCCTTGAAATTGATTACATTATATATCTACAATCGTGGGGCTGCATACATATCTATTGACCTCAGAAGACCCAAACATAGTGAAAGTTTTGAAACATGAGGAGAATAAGCCTAAGATGCCTTCCCTTCTTAGTCTAGCAGAAGCATAGCTGTGTCAAGCGGGAATGGAAATCAAACCAGAAGCAAATAAAAATAAGGCAGCAACTGAATGTGTCAAAAAACAAAAGAAAGAATATAAGGTGAAGGATCAGATGAAAAGGCAAGAAATGTGGAAAATGTAAAAAATATAGTTGCAAGTATAGAAAACTGAAAAATCCTTATGTTGATCAGGATCGAACGCAGGAATGGTTAAGGAGAGGCGAATACAAACCAAAAAAATAAAAGGTTAATATTGGCGTGCCAAGATAGTGGGCTTAGTACACATTGGTTTACAAAGTCCATTGAACATGAGGGAGAAACAGACAAATTTAGGTTTTGCAAAACAGAAATGGAAACAGTTGCACACCTTGTTGCTGGTTGTGATATACTAATGGCAGAAGGACTGTATACTGAAAGGCATAATCATGTGGCAAGACTGTGGCATTGGGTATTGTGCAAACATTATAATACTGAAGTAGCTGAAAAATACTGGAAACATGAACCACAAAGCATCATAGAAAATGATGAAGTCTACATCACATGTGATCACCCATTACCAACAGTTCAAAAGACAGATGTGAGAAAACCAGATATAGTGGTCCATGAAAAGAAGACAAAAGTAGCATTGATCATTCAAATCATTACACCCAGTGACTACAGTGTCTTGCATACAGAGAGACACAAAGTCATAAAATATCAGGATTTGCAAGCAGAAATGAGAGCAGTGTGGAAGAAAGATACCCAGACAGTTCCAATAGTGGTAGGAGCAATGGGTCTTATAAAAAAGAATCTACAGTCATATTTAGATATGTTACCAATACATGTAACTCCATGCGAATCCAGGAAAAGGCATTACTGGGCACATTGCTGGTGCTCCGAAGAGCACTTGAATATTTGTAATGGGAGCAGGGATTTTGAGACAGTGAAGCAAAGAGAGTGAGAAGGGAAAGAGAGAGAGTGAGAGACAGACAAAGACAAGAGATGCAATATGTAGATACATTAATTTACCGTCAATTTTAAGCAAATAGAATATTAAATTCCAATTTAGTGCACTTGTTTTTGGAATCAGTATTTAATTAAATTAGCAGCTTGAACTTTTTTATTTCATACAGCTGTGTTGCTGTTTACTAATTAATGTGCAAATATTAAAACCTTTAGATAAAACTATGTAGTGTGTGAAAAGCCATGCGTCTTGTTGGCCTGGACATAAAAAAATAACATGGAGAGAGTCAAGTGAATCTATCCCATTCATCCATTCATTTTTTGCTGTGTTTTGCCAATGCTTGTCTGCTATTCTGCTTTGATCTTTCTTCCCACCATGGTCAGTTTGGTTCCAGCTTTTAAGACTGTAATAGTTGTGTCTGCATATAATGCAGTCTGTGTCACAGACAGCTGGTATGTGACAGGAAATAAAAAGCAGCAACAGATGCTGCTGTGCATTCTGTTAGGCTGTATTAATTAAAAAAAGAGGGAGGGGTGCTTGCTGTGGGCACAAGCAGCTGGGGGTACGACTGTCACTGTGGAAGTGAAGTACTGACATTGATGATTGCCAGTGCTATTCAACATTGCCAAGCATTCATTTAAATAGTGTGGCCGTTAAGTAAATGCAAAATATGTAAATAGGTAGACTGGAAAGGCAGAGGAGTTCTTTTCTGCTCTGCTGTCTGAGAGGATCTTCAACTCTGGTTTTAGGGAGCAGCAGTCTATGGGACTGGCTAGAGAGCAAATTTCCCTAGCAACTGCTCTATGTGTGTGTGTATGTGTATGTGTATGTGTATGTGTATGTGTATGTGTATGTGTATGTGTATGTGTATGTGTATGTGTATGTGTATGTGTATGTGTATGTGTATGTGTCTGTGTGTGTGTGTGTGTGTGTGTGTGTGTGTGTGTACACGTCTGTGAAAAGAATTATAGGTGGAAATCCTGACTGTCAAAGTCATCAACATGCAGATCATTGAAAAAAAGAACACATCCCATGAACAAATCATCAAAAATCCTCATTTCAGAAGCTCAGTTAATCACAACTGGAAACATAACAGGTATCATTTTGTGGTGGCTAAATTTATAGCAACTTCTCCTAAAATACCATAATCACATGATCAAACACACCACACTTCAACACACCTACAGCAACATACAACCCAGCACACACACACACACACACACACACACACACACACACACACCACTCCCTTACTTGTGTATACTATCTCTACAGTTACTCAACTGTAACCAAAAGCAAACAGCCAAAACAAGACTATAGTGGTCTGTATGAACTATAGCATAATTCAGCATGGGGTTATTTCAATAGGTAGTGACACTTCTCCTACCTGTTGACAAAATGTGAATTTGTGTAAGGGCTAGGGGCATCAGTAGGATTAGGGTTACAGTTAGTGCTAGCACACATAAGTAAGGTAACCCTAACTGTAACCTAACCCTGTCCAGTAAACATGACCCTATGCTTTACATTACAAAAACCCTTTCCCTAACAGTACCACTACGCCAAACAAAATAACACAGAACACACAATACTGAATCCATCCCCTTATCTAAGCCTTACCTTAAGCCCTAACATCTGCATATTCACAACTGCTATAACACAGCTTTGCTCATCTTCACAACCAGCACTTTTTCATTCAAACATTAACTTAATTGCACACACCTATTTACCTACATTATATAAAAACAAATGTAATCTTATCGGATTCTCACAAATGAGCAGTCACTCATTTGTGCATTCTCTCTTGTTTACACCCTCAAAAACCTTGCTACAAAACCTGCGTTTTACCTCTGCAGTTACAACCAGTGCTCAGCCAGGATCTGAAACACACTGCTTTAGTACACGTAGGGATGCCCTCTAACAAGGAGCATGTGGGAAGCAGCAAAATGCAGGAAGTTAGAACTATCTGCCTTTGGGATACATGACAGTAACCCTACCCACTCTGTCATAGTAGTCCTGAGTCCTGAGCAGGAAGAGGAAGACAAAAGGAGTCTCAGGGAATGACAGTAGGTAGCTGGAAGGTGTCCATGAAATGAAAAGCTTGGAGGATATCACTGAAGCCAGTAAGGAATAAAGGATGTTATCCTGCATGCTGAACAAAGTCTAGCTAAAATATTTGAAATACCTGATTATTTGGATAAAGGAACTGATCATATTAAATACTGTTTACTCTGGACCACTGTAGGCAGAGCAAGTTATGTTCAGTGAAGGCTTTGGAAAGACTAAACTAGAATGCTGATTTTTTTTTTGTTTCTCTTATTCCACGTTTTGGTGAAAAAGCTGAACTTTTTCATTTTTCTCTTGTAAATAGACATGTTAAATTTGAAGAATTATTAAAGCCCTTTTTGGTACATTTAGATAGAAAGATCTATCTATATAGACAGATATATAGATATATTTATAGACATAGATATATACATATTCATCTGCGGTGGTGGTGCTGCTGTAGCGTTGTCACCTCACAGTTAGACGTTGCCCATTCGATTCTCAGTTAGAGCGTCTTCTGTGTGTCGACATGCGTGAATGGGTGTTCCTTCGTTGAAGGTTGTGCGTTAGGCCTGGCAAGCCAGCACATAAAAATCTACTGCCAGTCATTAGCGGACCGGAGTTCCGCTGTGGCGACCCCTAACCGGGAAAAGCCAAAAGAAGAAGAAGATATATACATATTCATATACATATACATTTCTCTCTCTCTCTCTGTATATATATATATATATATATATATATATATATATATATATATATATATATATATATACCACCAAAAACTTCTGAAAACAGTACTAGAGCGAAAAAATAAAAAACTAAAACAATGAACAAAATAACTTCAAACCCTCTGATGTGTTGTTAAGTTTTCATTGCTTTAATGTGTTGGAACTTCTTCAGAATGAAGTCATTTTAGTCATAGTTTTAGTTTTTTACTTTTTCGCTCTAGTACTGTTTACAGAAGTTTTTGGTGGCATTTATTATTCTCTTCTTGTACTTGTAAGTTTGTGTCTGCATATATACATATATATATATATATATATATATATATATATATATATATATATATATATATATGGGTTTACTGCTTTTCATCGAATACCACGTATTCGAAAAAGAGCAGTAGACCGCTTAGTTACACGAAAGTGCACTTATTCGAAAGTGCACTTTCATGAACTCAGCTTCTACGAATGGATCGCACCACAGTGGAGGACAGCAGGAAAACTTGCTATGTCCTCCACTGTGGTGTGGTAGTTATGGATCTTAGGGTTAGGGCACGGGTCATGGTAAGGGGATAGCCCTACTAGCTATCCCCTTACCATGACCTGCGCCCTAACCCTAAGGTCCGTGACTACCATACCACAGTGGAGGACAGGCTATCCTCCACTGTGGTGCGGTTCTCACGGACCTTAGGATTAGGGTGCGGGTCATGGTAAGTGGATAGCCCTACTAGCTATCCCCTTACCATGACCCACGCCCTAACCCTAAGGTCTGTAACTACTGCACTAAAATCAGTAGTAGCCCGTTCGCTGAAGCGGGTTTCGTGAAAGTGCACTTTCGCGTAACCCAGGGTCTACTGTGTGAGTTCGTAGAAGTATATTTTCGAACTTATACAGTAGACCCATATATATATATATATATATATATATATATATATATATATATATATATATATATATCCATATGGTTACATTTGAGTTGGGCATTGCACGTGTGTGACTTTACTACTGTGGTGTTATGACTCAGCAGCAGTGTTTGTGTGACTGCTGGTATGGGCGAGTTCTGGTTGGTCAATAAAGTATTTAGGCAGGGAGTTTTTGTCCAGCTGTGTGTTTTTAGAATTAGGTTTGGGGATGTATTTAGTGTGTGTTTTAGGGTTCGGGTTTGGTCAGGCAAGGAGTAGATTTATTGTGTGTGTGTGTGTGTGTGTGTGTGTTTGAGTGTGTTATGCACAACTCATAACCCTTTCACACATTCAGTTCAAATTTGTCTGGATAGTTATACTGTTATGAAAAGGGCTTTTTTTAGGTAAGCTGTACATAAGGGTTAGGGGCAGAGGCAGTATTAGGGTTAGAGTTAACATGCATTACTAAAGTGGGCAGGGGACCTTAGTAATGTGTGTTAACCCTACTAACCCTCCCCTTAACCCCAACTCTAACATGCAACTTACTTTAAAAATGCCCTTCTTATAACCCTACAACTTATACATTTCATACAAATTTGAGCTAAATGTGTAGTAGGGTTATGAACAAAGAATTGGGTAAGGAAATATATTTCCTTGTTCAATGGTGTGTGTGTCTCTCTCTCTGTTATGTTGTTAATATAATGAATGGTCGATATTTTGTGCCTCAATCATGAAACCATTTGACCATTCATTATATAATCATATATATATATATATATATATATATATATATATATATATATATGTAGAGCCATGGCCTCAAGCTCAATTCCAAAAAGTGCATTGTCATCCCCTTTGGTAAAAACTCTGTACCCATGAACTACTACATAGACAGCAGTCTACTTAACACCAAATGTGTGATAAGAGACTTTGGGACCCAGATGGACAGTAGTCTGTCCTTTGATAGTCACATCGCCACAGTAGTCAGGAAGTCCTTCTACGTGGCACACCTCATCATAAAAGGGTTCTCATCCAGGAAAAAAGAGGTCATTGTTCCCCTCTACTCGACACTCATTAGACCCATTATAGAGTACAACGCCCCTTTTGGAATGTACCTCACAAGACATCTGCAGCAGCTGGAAAGGAAACAGAAGGACCTCACAAACAGGATTACTGGCCTCAAACAGATGCCCTACACTGACTGTCTCAAAAAACTCCAGCTTTACTCCGTAGCATATCGCCTACTCCGAGGTGATCTCTGCCTAACATATAAAGCTATGTCAAACCCAAAGTTGTTGGACATGCTACACCTAAAGAAATCCCAATCCCTCTGAGCTACATGCTCTAGGGACCTAAACCTTGTCACCACGATAAACAGGACATGCTGGAGGGATAGATTCCTTTCCCAGAGACTTCCCATACTCTGGAACAGGCTACCCATCTATGGCAAGCAAAGTTCTTCATTAGCACTCTTAAAGAAAAATCTTGATGAGTGGATGGGAAATAGGATGGGGATCACTTCTGTGTCTCTGCTCAACAGTGGCACAGGAAAATAACTTTCTTGGGTGGTGTAAGCCAGGGAACCTTGTTGGCTAGGCTTATGTAGGCCCTTGGGCCGATAGTCTAGTACCTACCTAAGAACATATATATATATATATATATATATATATATATATATATATATATATATATATATATAAAGCACTACAGAATCCTGAAAACCCAAAATCCTGAAGACCAAAATCCTGAAAGTTCAAAATCCTGAAAACACACAATACCAACACTTATTATATTCCAGCACAAGTACATACAGAAACAAATAAAACACAAACTATATTACTGTTTTCCAAGTATAAGCAGGGGGGCAAGCCCCCACACCCCCTGCTACTTAAATATATCATCTCCAAGATTGCACTTATTTTAGTGAAGTGCAATCATAGAGTTGATATATTTAAGTAGCAGGGGGTGTGGGGGTGCAGGGGGGCTTGCCCCCTTGCATATGGTTGAAGGGTAATATATTTTTGTATGTACTTATGCTGGAATATAGTAAGTGTTGGTATCCTGTGTGTTTTCAGGATTTTGAGTTTTCAGTATTTTGAACTTTCAGGATTTTGGGCTTTCAGGATTCTGTAGCGCACACACACACACACACACACACACACATATATATATATATATATATATATATATAGTTATGCATAAAACCTGCATTGAACCCAAAAGTGTAGAAGCACCCACGTGGTTTTGAATCCTTGAATGTTACTGTGCTTTGAAATCATCTGAGTTGCCTATACCCCTTGTAATTTAGTCTGCACAAGAAGGTAAGCTTAGCCTTTCAGCTGTCTATCCTATCTGAAATGAAACTAAAGCACATGAAGTAAAATTAAATAGTTTTGTTAAGTAGTTCAGAGAACCAAACTTTGAAATCAGAGGAGGCATATGAGGTGAGGAGGATCAGAAGAGTCAGGGGAAGCTGTTAAGTGTCGAGATAAAAACGTTGACTAAATGCAACACAGTGGTTGAAACTGTTGCAGGAGATACATGTACAAGTCAGTTTGGAAACAAAATTGTTAATGGCAAGGACTGGAGAGCTGTGAGAGTACATATCAGGAGCAGTGTAGAAAATTGTGTACTGGGCCCATGGACTGTTGCAAGTTTGCTTTTTACCTTTCTTTTAGAAACACCTGATATTGTGTTTTGCTGCAGAGTAGGATACTTGCCTTATATCCACAGACTTGAATAATTTCATAACCTTTCTGTGCATTTACATTTGGGCTTTGTTATTACTTGTTCTTACTTTTTTCTTCCAGGTTTGAAAATATTACTGTCTGTCTGCAAACAAATTTATGTGCATCTCTTTGTATGTGCAGATGGGTGGCATAGAAATAAGCAGGATGACACATTTAAATGGCCTTCAAATCCAAGTCTTGTAGCATACAGCTGTTCCCTCTCCCCGCTTTACCCTCTACTAAGGTCATGACAGAAACTACTCATTTAATTTAGAAATTCCACCCACCATCTAAAGATGATTATTCTCTCCTAAGACCTGAATATCAGACCATCACATCCCATTTCATTGTGCAACCATAACAAAATGCCTTATGACTGCATTGCCCTCCCCATCCTGGCATTGAAGATGAGGTCATGTACTAATCAATTTTACAAGCCACGACAGGCTACACACTAATAGGATAGATTACAATAACATTATTCTTCAATCAGTGGGTCATTTGGCGGGGGGGGGGGGGGGGAGGTCCATCTACAGCTTTAGCAAATGCCACATAGAAAATGTGTTTTTTTGGTTTGTTGTCTACTATTAAATTGAGTTTAAGGTTTCAGTCTGCCTTCTGCCCTCCCTTCTTAATGTCGATAGTAACTGAATTTTGGGATTTGTATCACAGACTTGTCCTAGTTTATCTTGCTCGTTTAGAGAGACTGCAAAAGACAAGATTTTCCTTTCTAATCTGATCCACACAAGAAATTTATGAATGCATTACCAATATTGATGGAGGAGGGGTTAGTGCTGGAAAAGTTCATCCAGTCCTTGTCACATATCTCCAGACTAGATCATCTGCATCAGTAAACAAGAGCATCTTGCTGTTCAGTGTCATCTGATAACACGGGCGTCTCAGGAAAAGCATAGTGTATACAATAGCAAGCACCCAAAGGGGCATGTGTAATAAGCATTTCCTTCCACCTTTCTTTTTTTTTTTCATTTATTTCACTTTAGTTTTTCCTTTCTTTCTCCATGTCATTTTAAAATCAAATTAGTCTAACTCATGTTTGCTTTCCTTATAAGGCCTTGAGGTGCTGACTTAAAGAGTGCTGTTTCATTTTGATAGTCAGGAATAAAATATACATGTATTAAAAAAAAAAAAATATATATATATATATATATATAGAGAGAGAGAGAGGGGGGGGTGGGAGTTTACTATCAAAACGTGGAAAATCAAAACAATTTTCCACTTTTTGATCAAATTCATTATCCAAATTTGGTAATACAGAATTACCAAAATGTTGGAAATGGTAATCATGAAATTGACATTTGAACACCGGAAGTTCCAATGTCGAAATTCTGTGTTACCCGTAACGTCTTAAAAGGGGGCAAGCCCCCCTGCACCCCCACGCCTCCTGCATATTACATATTCCATCTCCAAGATCACACTACAGTGAGGAAAAGGGTAAATTTCCCAGTCCCCACTGTAGTGCAATCTATTATCAGAATGTAGATCCTATATTAGCGAATGCAGACAATCATTCGCTAATGAAGATTCAAACATTTCCAGTTCTGCATTATGGAAACTGGAAAACACGCATTTGACCATCCCAGTTTTGCATAAGTGCTGTTCCATGTTTTGATAGTAAACCACACACACACACGCACACACACACACACACACACACACACACACACACACACACACACACACACACATACATACATACATACATACATACACACACACATATATATATATATATTTATACACATACATATATACATATAACTAAACAAGCATTTCCTTGAAGCCAAAGCCACACATTGGATACTTTTAATGCTGTGAGGTAACGTGCACAATTTTTCTGTGGCATTTTTAATAATAACAATTAGGGTTAGGATTAAACTGCCCTCACAGACAAGTGCATTCATTATTTTGTGTGAGTGTGTCTTGGTTGGTCAGTGGGAATATTTTAATACTTGCATATTTTGACCAAAAGACCTTGAAAAAGAAAAAAAAAAAATACTTAAAAGAAATAAATGAAAAGAAAAGAAAGGTGGCAGTAAGTGGTTATGACACATGCCCTCTTGGGCTGCTTGATACTTTATATGGTATGCTTTTCCTGAGGCACCTGTGTTACCAGACGACACTGAACTCTTTTTTCAAGGTATGTACCTAAACTTAGGTTAAACTGTTTAAGGAGGGTGTGGGCAAAGGCTTATTTAACACTAGTAATTAAACAGCTAGGTATAGTGTCAGATCTCATGGAGGAAGTACTTTTGGTCTTGGTTAGCAATTTTAGTAAATGATCTTAATATATAATTTGGGGCACAAGGGATTCAGATATTGCAGGGCTTTGAACAGTCTCAGGGATGAAGTTGGCACTTACATTGTTTGCCAGGATATTGCCAAGGTCGACTGAGTCAGAATCATAGGCATCATTATGAATAGGTTTAGAGCAATGTAGGGTATTGTTTTATAGTTTCCTAACATATCAAGTTCAGGTAATTTATTGTTTAGACTTCTGGAATTATGGAGAGTCAGCTTAATATAATTTTGGGAGTGATATGTCAGGTAAGTTGGAGTGTCTATCAACTGGTTTCTGCCCAAGGAAAAGGAATGAGCAGCAAAGGCTTTAGCCAGTATGCAGGTGCCCTGAAACAAGAGGTCCAGGCTGCCCTTAGTTGGGCAAGCTGAACTATTGAGTACAATACCCACTGTTGACACATAGATCCCCCTGGAATGACACCGCTATTTAACCAATTACTGTAACCAGTTAAGTGTTCTTTGTATGTAGTATCAGGAAGGATTTCATTCACAATTACCAACTTGCCTACATTTGTAACATACATAGAAAGTTCTAACATGTCCCTCTGCATACCCCTTAAGGTTTTCTTTTCAAGTTATTCACTCAGTATGTATTACTATCACTAACAGCATGTCATAGCCATATTTGAGAAGTTAATGTCCGTAGGGCCCTTGCAATGTCAGAGATCCCAGTGTCTGAAAGACAAGACACTGTAACCCTCACCTTGTCTATCCTTATGAGTGAAGAAACAGTGTGCTTGACAACAGAATCACATATCATTAAAACATTTCTGTTACCGCTGTGCTTCAAAGTGGTAGATATGACGTTTGTTTTGCTCAGGGTGACTGTTTGTGGGAGGTATGCATGAAGTGGATGATTTGCTTGACTTTTGCTGAAAGTTAATCTTCTTATTTATAATGAACTTTGGGAGTGATTGTTTTATAGCCTCAGCACAAGACATTATGGTATGATTAGAGAAAGATCATAGTAGAGGTATATGAAGCTTATAAAGTTTTTAGGTGGCAGGGACGTCTCTAGTTTAGTTAGGCACTTACACCTCTCACAGATGCAGTTATTTGTATTGATTATAAGTTTATCGGTGAGCATAAGGCAGTCTGTGTGCTGTCTTCGTAAACCTAGTGCTAAAAAGCTGGCTATGGAACAGAAGCTATCCGACTGATCTTCCATCTTCCTCAGTGCAGGTAGGACAATATCAAATAGAAGGGATCTCAAGCTTTAGTAATGAAAAGGGAGGAACTTCTCAGTATAATTCTCTAAGTTTTACTTGTACGAGCAGCTGAGATGCGACCTGCAGGAGCTACCAAAGGCAAATTTACAGTAAGGGCAGGGAACTCAAGAGCCATCAAGTTTAAAAGCAGAGCATAGTTTGGTTTGGTGGACACTGTTGTGGTTGTATGGAATTCAATGAAAGGACAAATAAAGAGCTTAAGGGGAGAGACTTCACAAACTCATGACACTGTTCTTACTGGCAACAGCCATTTAAAAGAGAAGAGGAAAGGAATCATGTGGTCAGATTCTCATAAGGGGCAGACATCAGATACACAGGGTTTAAGAATGGAATGATGGGGAGAAAAATCTTACGACACTCACTGCTGTTGATGAATGGACTAGAACTGCCTTAAAACAACTCCTGAGTTCGCCTGAGTCTTACTTCCCTTAAAAGAAAGGAGGGTTTAATTAAAACAGTTAGACCATTGTAATGGCGAAATGCAGCACATCTATTTACTGGTACTACTAATACAAGCTAAAGGAAATTAGTTAAAACACATATAGGCTGTTAACATGTACTTAAAAAACAGATAGGAAAGAAATAAAGAAATGAAAAATCTTCACTTATTTTTGCTGTTGAATGGCTTAGCTATCTTAAACCAGCAGTAATTTAAAAGAGCACAGCAATAATTGCTTGGAAGGGTGGGAAAATTCTTGGACACTTACCTCTGTTGCTGAATGGCCTGGGACTGCCTTAATCCAATCACAATTCCTGAACTAGCGTGACTCTTCACTCACGTCATAAGAAAGAATCCAGGCCTCAGTATCAACAATTAGATTACTTAAATGGCAAAATGCAGTGCAGCTATTTCCTGAAATTACTAATATAGAATTAAAAAGCCTAACTAGAACAGGTACAGACTGTTAAAATGAAGATGACAAAGAAATGAAGAAACTTTACTTATCTCTGTTTTGCATGGCTTGAATATCTTAAACCAGCATCAATTTAAAAGATCACAGCAAATAAAGTAAGAATGGACCACTTATGGATTACTTATGCAATAATTTATGCTTTATCTTTGTGTGTGTATTTTACATTTATTATTATTCATGTTAGTTTTCTCATCAATTTATCATGCCCATTTTATATAGTTCTTCTGTATATTCCCTCCATCAATGGATATCTTCTATGTCTCCCCAATTTTGTCTTTTACCATGCCCATTTTATATAGTTCTTGTGTATATTCCTACCACCATTTAATATCTTCTGCTATGTCCCTCCCATCTTTGTCTTTCGCAATGCCCATTTCACCCAGGTGTTTCCTTTAAAATAAAATAAATAAAAAAACTCTTGTATTTCCCATTCTGTAATTTTCTTTCAGTTCTTTGCACTGCTCCTTTAAATATGCTTCATAATCTCTTCTTGCTGTTCTTTGACAATCTGAATCCAATTTAACATATATTCATATTTCCATTGCCTCTTGCTCTCATTCCTTCTTCATGCAAGCCTCTACAGTCATCCATTTTGCATTATTGGCCGTTTTTCAGTTTGGACTATTTTGCCTTCCTCCTGGACAATGTCACAAGCTAATAATGTCCATAGTTCTTCAGGCAACAAACCTACCAAGTATAATCCTTTCAATCTATTCTTCATCTCCACTGCCTGTTCATATGGAGTATCACTGAGCTCATATCTAGCTGTCCTGCAGACTTTTATTTAACTTTGCAATAAAAAAGTTAAGATGAAAGTCAAAGTCTGCTCCAGATATGTTTTTTGTTGAGTGTACAGATCTTGTCCATCTCTGACTGTAAAGAATATAGTTAGTCTAATTTTAGTATGGAGTATCTGCTGACAACTGTTTGTAACAATGTCTCCTATGCTGTTAAAAGAGAGTATTTGATATGACCAGCGAATTATAGGTTCATAGGTTCATAGATTAGTACTAAGCTAGCTGCCCTTGCGAGCCATTTTAAGCCTAGCCAATTATCCCTTGTGAGATTCAAACCCTGCACCTTGTGTTTGTAAGGCAAACATCTTAACCATTAGGCCACCCTCCCAGCCCCTTATAGTGGCTGATTTCTTCTAAACTTTGTCCTGCTCCACTTCATCCTCCAAGGCCAAACTTTTCCATTACTCCATTTGTTTTCTGACTACCAACTTTATCTTTCCTACCGTTATGATGAATATAATATGATTTTCTGGTGGTATACCCTTATATCCAGAAGACACTGCAAATCCTTATAAAACTGACTAATGTCCTCCTCTTCAGCATCTGTATGACTGTAATGGTGAAGGGCTAATGAGCATGACTGATAGTCTATCACTTTTGGGTTGTAACTGAGCACCAGCTGTTGACATCCTTTTAGTAATTATGTGGGCTACTTCACTTTTTCTGCAGCAACTGCTGATTATCTAACATAAAATGACCCACTCCAGTCCATTGCATTTCACAAATTCCTATGCGGTTAATGTTTATTCTTGTCATCTTATCTTTAACCATATAAAGTTTAAGCTGGTTCACAGTTCTTATACTTGGAGTTGCAGTGCAATTTAGTTCATTGCACCATTGCATTTTGTCTATGAGTACCTCAGTAGTTATATATTGGGATATCCACTTACCTTTTATCCACCCAAATCACTTCATCTAGCATTACTCAGACTTGTCCTCCGTTTATCCTCAGTAGTATGCTAGACACCTTCATACCAGAGGATCTCATCTTCTGGTGTAATTTCAACATATTACAGGTTGATTTTCCCCATAGGGTTTTCTTGGCACGCATACTTGAGTGGACTGCAATTACCTTCCTCATGGGACAATATTTAGATTGATCTCTTTCTGCCATGACTTGATTATTTTTTGTGGTTCTACAGCTTGAAGCTTTACTGATACATAAGCTCCTTCATAACAATAAGGTAGTGTTCCAGAGATAAAAAAATATTACAGAGAAAAGGCATTACCAGGAATTGTGAAACGGCACTTAGAAATTAATGTTCAAATGTTCCACTACCTCTGTACCTAAAAAGCATATGAATATTCAGATCTGCTGTCAAAAGAATTCTGCTACAAACCTTAATAGTATTTAAAAGTTATAACAAAGTATTGAGAGTCTCCACCAATACCCATCAAGTGTCATTGCACACAATTTCCATTACATTTGAGTGCAAAACTCATGCTCAATATGGTGAATTGTAGCTAATATCCTAAACATCTTTATTGTTTATAGTTATAGGAGAAGTATAAACAAGTCATAAAGATTTCACCAGGTAAGGCAACATTTCCATTACAGCATATTGAGTGAGTTCTGAAATATGTGTACTGACAAAGGGAATGTGCTGTCAAGTAACTCAGGCTTGAAATGCAATCAAATCCTTGGGGGTACAATGGCATTCTTGAGTGTGCTTTACATCCAAGTACCTTGCTAACTGGCTATTCATAACAAGTCAATGGGGTTTGTAGGGGAGCTATGGATATACCTACTGTCTTCAGGCTTTAAAAGCAAATAATGATGGATGCCCATATATTCTAAAAACAACGTGTTGAATGGCAAGTGACTGAACACAACTGGTCAATCACTAGCCAATCATAAAACAAAGTCAAACATGTATTTTTGCAGGGGGCAAGACCACTGCTCCCCCACACCCCCTGCTAATTATATATACCAATTTCAAGATCACAATACAGTGGGAAAAAGGTAAATTCCCCATTCCCTACTGCACTGCGAACTCGCACAGAAAAAAATCCAGTACATACAGCTATCTGACTATTAATGTGTTGTTTTTTCTCCTTAATTGGCACTCTCTACCAATTGTCAGCAACCCATATATTAATATATGTACAGTGGATATAAAAAGTGCACACACCCCTGTTAAAATGCCAGGTTTTTGTGATATAAAAAAATGAGACCATAATAAATAATTTCAAAACTTTTCCCACCTTTAATGTGACCTATAACCTGTATAATTCAAATGAAAAAAAAAAACAAATATGTTAGGGGAAAATATAAAAAATAATAAATGTACAATAAGCTGGTTGCATAAGTGTGCACACCCTTAAACTAATACTTTGTTGAAGTACCTTTTGATTTAATCACAGCATTCAGTCTTCTTGGGTACACACCTGCCATCAATTAAAGAGACTCTGATTAATCCCACATAAAGCTCAACTGTCCTAGTAGGATTTTCCTGACATTTACTCAGTTGCCTGCTACAGCAAAAGCCATGGTTAGCTTACAAAGTATCAAAGGGATCTCATTGTTGAAAGGTATCAGTCAGGAGAACGGTACAAAAAATTTCCACAGTATTGGATATACCATGGAACACAGTGAAGACAGTCATTAAAAAGTGGAGAAAATATGGGACAACAATGATGTTGCAAAGAACTGGACGTCCCTCCAAAATTGATGAAAAGACAAGATGAAAACTGGTCAGGGAGGCTGCCAAGAGACCTACAGCAACACTGAAGGAGCTGCAGGAATTTCTGGTAAGTACTGGTTGTGTACTACATGTGACAACACTCTCTCGTATTCTCCATATGTCTGGACTATAGGGTAGGGTTGCAAGACAGAAGCCTTTTCTTGCACAGAAACACATCCAGGCTCAGCTAAAATTTGCAAAACAATACAGCAAGTCTCCCAAAAGCATGTGGGAAAATGTGATATGGTCTGATGAGACCAAGGTTGAACTTTTTGACAACAATTCCAAAAGGTATGTTTGCCGCAAAAACAACACTTCACATCACCAAAGGAACACCATCTCCATGGTGAAGCATGGTGGTGGCAGTATCATGCTTTAGGGTTGTTTTTCTTCAGCTGGAACTGGGGCTTTAGTCAAGGGGGAGAGAATTATGAAAACTTCCAAATACCAGTCACTTTTGGCCCAAAACCTTCAGGCATCTGCTAGAAAGCTGAAGATGAAGAGGAATTTCACCTTTCAACACTCCAATGACCCCAAGTATACATCCAAATCAACAAAAGAATGGCTTCATCAGAAGAAAATTAAAGTTTTGGAATGGCCCAGTTAGAGCCCAGGCCTAAATCCAATAGAAACTCTGTGGGGTGACCTGAAGAGGGCTGTGCACAAGAGATGCCCTCGCAATCTGACAGATTTGGAGCGCTTTTGCAAGGAAGAGTGGGCAAATATTACCAAGTCAAGATGTTCTATGCTGATAGACTCCTACCCAAGAAGACTGAATGTTCTAATTAAATCAAAAGGTGCTTCAACAAAGTATTAGTTTAAGGGTGTGCATGCTTATGCAACCAGCTTATTGTATATTTTTTATTTTTTATATTTGTCCCCTAACAGATTTGTTTTTTAATTGAATTGTACAGGCTATAGGTCACATTAAAGGTGGGAAAAGTTTTGAAATGATTTACTGTGGTTTCATTTTTTTATATCACAAAAAACTGGCATTTTAACATGTGTGTGTACACTTTTTATATCCACTCTACACACACACACATATGTTTACCTTCAAAATGTTGAAGGCACACAGTCAAATGTGCACATATGTGATGCCCAATACCTCTCAACCTGGAAACATCAAAAATCTGGACAAGGCTCATGAAAAATAGGTACAAATCTGTACACTGATTAGCATAACATTTGCATACATAATTATGCAACCCCGCCCACTCCAATGGAATCATGGGATACCGGCTTTCAAATGCAAACTGAAGAACAAACAACCAAAATATGGCACCAGAGTCCCTCTACAGCCATTCCAATGTCCCATTACCTGGCTATTTCACCCAATTTACCATAAAATTAATGTGCATACTGCTTTACTTCTACAAGAATTATTTGGATTTTGTATTTACATTTTATAGCACAATGCACAAATACTAATAGACATCTGCTAAACAAAGCAATAGTCTCACAATAAAAATAGACTTAGCATTAAATCTTCTCTGCCCTTAAAACTCACATTCAAGTATCACATGATTCAAGCATTGAAACCCACATCCAAAGAAAATGCAACTGGCCAGTGGCAGATAAAGATGGCCTTTTGGCTGTTTTCAAATCATAGGCCCCTTGCACACGAAACATAAATGTGTTCTTTGGTACACCTTTCTGACTGTATTAAATTATATTCCTTGTTGTATAACACAGCACACTTGTTAGAGCACATTTTAAATTTGTTTTGAACATAACAGAATGTACACTGCAACAACTGTATTAAGGGGGCACAGGCCAGCAGTAGGTATGGATTTAGATTGGGTACACTTAGCATGATAGGGGAAGGTTGCTTAGCAGCTACTAGCAGATAGTAATACTGACAACACAGGATAGTGTAAAAGGAGACTGAGAGCATACAAGGCACAGGTCCATCCATCCCAGGCTGTCTGATGGACTGATGAATGGCTGGGGATTGTTGAATGGCACCAGAGATGTGGATGTGGTGGATGGCATACCCTCTGCCATGTGAGGTCAGCTAACACCTACACAGAGAAGGAGTGGAGGGAGCACCCTTGATAAATGGATTAGGCTGCAGATGTGTTCGATGAGGCAAAGGCTGATGATGCCTTTGAGGACACAAATCCATACAGAATGATCACAGACTATTAAGTTACAACAAACATTCTGGCTAGTTTTATAAATGCCCTAGGGCAGATAGCCTAGTATGAACCTATGAACCTATGAAGTTAAAACTTTTCATGTTTGCATTGTTGAGTAGTGATGCAGTTCTTTTCAATGATGCATGAAAAACATGAAACCAATTAAAGTCCATGAATGCTGAGGATATGGTGAGTGAATTTTAACAGGCTTTGATGGCAATGGTTGTCTGAATGTCTGAAGGAAGAACAGTCTCTCCATCTCCAATAAATACAATTTTGAGCTTTAAATTATTTCTACCACAAAAATAAGAGTTATGCTGAAAGTCATATTAAAAGCAGAACTTAATAAATGGATCAGACAAATTAACTGATTGTGAATCATCAGATTTCTGTCTGCAGTCTCTCTCTGTCTGTCACACACACACACACACACACACACACACACACACACACACACACACACACACACACACACACACACACACACACACACACACACCGTTCATTCCTTACCTGCCGAGTCTTCTTTCTGGCCAGACTGCAGTGCTGCCGAATAATCCATGTTCCCCAACGAAAAGAAAATAATTCATTTCATTTACGAACAAGAGTGCTGTCGATAATCCTGCTTGCATTTGAGCAGCTGGAAATTGTGCACAACGTCAACGTGAGCTACTTGAGCTCAATTCTGACAGGCTGGTAGCCCTGATGTGCTGATGTCATCGTGCACGTGATGACATCAGCAAAAGAGCGAAAATTTGAAAAAAAGAAAAAGAAAAAAAAAGAAAAAAAATCGGAAATGAAGGGGTGCCACTCGGGAATCGTGGCACCCCATTATTTGGACCCCAAAACTTGGGAAAAACCGAGTAATTTGGGACAGTTGGGAGGTATGGTGATGCCTCCACCACTGGACCAGTAATCAAGGAGCCTCAATCCTCACCACTGACAACAGTGGGGGACATACATTGGGAAAATGACAAGTACACACACTATTTCCAGATGCAGCTCTCTGCATCAAATGCAATTTCCCTTAAGAGCATACAGAGGCCACAGTCAGTCTGGTGCTGGTTTCTCCCTCTTTCTTCAGATCCCCAATAAGACTCCCCACTGGTACAGCTATAGAGTTGAGTCCTTAGCCAGGGTTCTAAGCCAAGTCCTCCAACACTCTCTCTGTCCAACCAGTGCTTTGTGTCCCTGCCTAAGTAGCTCACACACACACACACACACACACACACACTCTTGCAGATTTGTTTTATGCACACACATACACCTGGGAAAGGATGGCACAGGTTTACTAGCTATGCCCCCCTTCTGCCCAGACTATAAGGTAGTTATCACTGCCACTAGAACCCCTTATCAGCTATTTATTTCCCTTAACAAAGGGTGTCCAATCTTACTGTGCAATGTTACTATTAATACAAAGGGTAACCAAAACTCGTAATGATACAAGACTAGGATGAAGGTGTGGTAAATAAAAACTGCAATACGAATAAAAATAATAAACCGAACCAACACGGCCAAAATGAAGTATATAGTTTATTCAACAAATAAAAAGTGAGTGCTTTTGCGATGTTCTCATCGCTTCTTCAGACTAACTTACAAGCATTTCACAGTCAATTATATACTAGATAAAATCATTTAATTAGTCAATAATTAACAATTAAAGGGTAAGGGAACATAAAATATCTAAAAACTTGTTAAAGGTAAAGCTATGATATAAAGCGTGTTTTTATATATTTACCTTTAACAAGTTTAATATGTGTGTATGTATGTATAGAGAGATTTTTTTGGGCAATATCCCAACACTGAGGCAACAGAAATAAGACTCCTACAGAAAAAGAAGTGGACAACCTTGAGCAGTAGAGAACAATCATTTTTACTTTTAAACTGATCCGAAGTATAACAGCTGTTTTTATTCTTACTTTCTGTAACTTGTAAACATACATTCTCTTCTACAGCTGTCCTGCTGGGTAATGCCCTGTGTTAAAATCTGCAGTGTGAAAACTACATTTCTACAGTTTATCCACAAAGTACAGTTTTGTACCTACCATAAATGTAGATGTTCGAGTGTATACCCTGCTGCAGTCATCACACTTGGGTTATCCTGTCGTCAGGCGGTCTCACAGTCGGCCCGAATTCCAAAGTCTTGGTCCGGCATCGGTTGCTGTCGCTTCTTCCCTGACGTCAGTGTGCCAGTGGTATACAAGAGGCATCCGACACCATTTTCTTCAGTTTTTCTTGCCCCAGATGTCAGGTGCCCCCCCAAAAGGTGGTCAGTAGATAGTACCAATAATAAAAGTTTAGCACAAACAAAACATCCCTCCAGCTATAAGCAAATACACCACAAAGGTTGTATCAGATTTTAAGGTATTGAAAGGTTTCAGTTAGGTCAGAGGGGATGGAGGGAGGGTAACCTGGACTGCAGCAGGGTATACACTCGAACATCTACATTTATGGTAGGTACAAAACTGTACTATGTTCATCGTGTTACTCTGCTGCAGTCATCACACTTGGGTTGAATCCCAAAGGTAAGGATGGGAGGTGGAGTCAAACAGGGTTAGAGGAGGCTAGAAGGCCCTGCAAAACTGCAGTGGCGAAGCCATCTCTAGACTTAGAGTAAAGTGGTAAGTGATAGTGTTTGGTGAAGGTGTGTACTGAACTCCGAGTTGCAGCTTCCAGAATATCCTTGGTTGACACCCCTCTGAGGAAGGCTGTAGATGTAGTTGCTGCCCTGGTGGAGTGGGTCCTTACGCTGGCAGGAACTGGTTTTACATGATGGGTGTAGCAAAAACGTATGCAATGTCCTATCCATTTGGAAATGGTCTGTTTTGAGAGAGCCTTTCCTTGTGATGCTGTAGCATAGGATACAAAAAGCTGGTCAGAATTTCTGAAAACCTTAGTTTTATCCAAGTAGTAACGTAGTTGCCTGTGAATGCCCAAGGAATGCAGGAGTCTTTCTCCTTTGTTCTGTGGATTTGGGAAGAAGGTGGGTAAATGGATGGTTTGATTTAGAGCCACGCTGGATACCACCTTTGGCATAAAGGAGGGGTTAGTTCGTAGAGAAACTCTGTCTTGATGAAAAATGAGGAAAGGCTCTACTACCATTAGTGCCTGTAGCTCTGAGACTCTTCTGGCTGAAGTAATTGCTAGCAGCAGGGCAGTCTTCCATGATATAAATTTTAAATCAGCTGAGAAAGCTGGCTCAAAAGGTGGCAGCGTAAGTTTTTCCAGAACAAAGTTGAGGTCCCAAGTTGGTGTTGGTGCTGTCCTGGGAGGCCTAATGTTTTTGGCCCCTTTGAGGTACTGCCTTAGAAGTGGATGTGAAAATAAGGGAGGATCCGTGTTGTAGTGAGCTGAGATAGCTGAGACATGGATTTTAACAGATGAAAAAGAAAGTCCTTTGTGTAACATCTCAGTTAAATATTGTAGAATCTGAGGTATGTCCGGCTCAAGGGTATTTTGGCCTTTAGCTTGGTTCCAGGCATAAAATTTTTTCCATTTGTCTGAGTAGGCTTTCCTGGTGCTGGGCCTCCTGGCCTCCAGAATGACATCCATAACAGCTTGTAAAAGAGGAGCTGGCTGGTTGGTTAGGTGATTTGCCATGCAGTCAAATTTAAGGTTTTGAGCTGGCTGTGCAGAATCTGACTAACTTGCTGTGTGAGCAGATGAGGAATTTGTGGTAAAATCCATGGTGGGTCGTGGGCCATGTTCCTTAGTAGTGGGTACCAGTGCTGGTGTGGCCAGTCTGGGGCAATGAGTATCATTTGGGGTCTCTCCATCCTGACTTTCAGCAGCACCTTTGTGAGAAGGGGCAATGGAGGAAAGGCATATACTGTCAGCATTTTCCAACTGAATGAGAGTGCGTCCACTTTCCAAGCTTGATGGTGAAATGTCCTGGTGCAAAATTTTGATAGCTGATAGTTTTGGGGGTTGGCAAACAGGTCTATGTCTGGGCACCCCCATTTTTGAGTTATCATTGCAAATACTTGTGGATCCAGTTTCCACTCGTGGGGATCCATGATGTTCCTGCTTAGGTCGTCTGCCAATGTGTTCTTTTTTCCTGGCAGGAATTGAGCTTGTAATTGAACTTGGTAAGCCAGTGCTGTGTTCCACAAGGTCATTGCTTGCCTGCATAGAGGGTAGGAGTGTGTACCCCCTTGCTTGTTTATGTACCACATTACTGTGGTGTTGTCTGTCCTTATTATAAGCTCTCCTGGATGTAAGAGGTCCTTGAAGGCTGTCAGAGCATTCTATACAGCTAACATTTCTTTTTGATTGATGTGCAGATTTCTTTGATCTGCAGTCCATATGCCTTGAACGCACTGTCCTTCCATGTGAGACCCCCAGGCATAGTCCGATGCATCTGTTGTCATAGATTGCCTGGCTGGGGGTAAGGTGAAAGGCTGACCCTTGTTGAGGTGACATGCCTATGACCACCATAGAAACTCCTGTTGAAGGCAGGGAATGAGAGGTATCATTGTTTTCAAGCTGTGGCTGTGTTGAGTCCATACGCTTTTCAGGTACCATTGTAATTTCCTCATATGCAGTTTTGCAAATGGTATTAGTAGAATGCAAGATGCCATGAAGCCCAAGGCCTGCAGCATTTTTCTTGCAGGGAGTTGGGTCTTTGTTGCCATTATTTTGACGTATTGAGTTAGTTGTAGTTGTTTGTCTGGCGTCAGATAAACCATCTGGGCCGTTGTATTCAAGCTGGCACCCAGGAATGTCATATTTTGTGAGGGCACTAGTTTTGATTTATTTTTGTTTACTGTGTACCCTAGGCAACTTAGAAGGTGTTTTACAAAAGCCAGATGTTGTAAGAGAATGTCCTTGCTTTCTGCTTGGATGAGGCAGTCGTCCAGGTATAGGTATATTTGAATTCCTCTTTGTCTGCAGTATGCAATTACTGGTGCCAGGCATTTTGTGAAGACCCTGGGCGCAGTAGATAAGCCAAAGGGCAGTGCAGAGAATTGGTAATGGGTTGAATCTGCAATGAAACGGGGGTATCTTCTGCACTTTTGTCTGATAGGGACATGCAGGTATGCCTCCTTGAGGTCCAACGTTACTAGCCAAGCTTTCTTGCCCAACATGGGAAGAAGCTGCTGTAGTGTTAGCATCTTGAATTTGGGTACTTGCAAGAAGGTGTTTAGAATCGAAAGGTCCAGAATGGGTCTCCAAGCATTGTCCTTTCTGGGGACTAGAAAGAGCCTTGAGTAAAATTCTTGGCCTTACTCCTGTGTAGGTAACAGTTGAATGGCTCTCATGTCCATGAGAGCTGTAATTTGTTTTTGTGCCTCTGCCCATTGATTTTGTGGCAGGTTTGGCATCCCTTTTATCCTTGGCAAGGTGTGGAAATGGAATCTGTATCCTTGTGAGATAATGTCTAGGACCCATTTGTCCTTTGTGATGATGCACCAGTTGTCTGCAAAAAGTGCTAATTTTCCTCCCAAGGGAGCTGCCAAGAGAGCTTTGCTTGGCAGTTTGAGGTTTAAGTCATTGTGTTTGTCTTCTAGTAGTTTGGGACCTGTCTTCTCCTCCCTTCTGTGTTGCAGTGCCCCATTGGCGAGGTTTGTAAGGGATTTGTGCTTGACCTCTGCCCCTTGGGCGTCTGTATTTACCCCTCTGTGGTCTGTCAGAAGCTGGAAAGGACCAATTTCTGTGTTGGCCAATTTCTGCTGAAGCGTGGGGGTTGTACCTGTAAGAAATCTTTGACCGTCTGCATAGATTTTGCCTTATCCTCCATTTTCTTTAAAACCTCTTCTGCTTTAACTCCAAAAAAGACATCCTGCTGTAAGGGTGCATCTAGTAACTTTGCTTTAACATGATCAGGCAGAGTTTGTTCCTTTAACCAAGCGTGCCTACATATAACAGACCCAGTAACAGCTGCTCTACAGGAAGCTTCCAAGGAATCAAATCCACATTGTAAAGTATGTTTGCCCACCTGTTCAACTGCATGCAACAGATCCTGCATTTCCTTGAATTCAGACTGTTGAGGGTGCATGCTCATCTTTTGTTTTATTTGAGACATTAGGAATTGTTGGTATTTCAGCATGTGAAATTGACAATTTAGTGCTCTCATAGCTAGAGCAGCTGAGGTGTAAACCCTTCTTCCCCCACCTATCTAGTGCTCTGGAGTCCCTTTCAGAGGGTACAGGATTTTTGGCCATAGAAGCCTTAGCCCCTTTGGGACCCTGGGAGATTGTCTCCGGGTCAGCAACAGGGCTTTTGTAAAGGAATTTGTGTGAGTCAGGCACTCTATAATATCTGTCTGGTTTGGCTGGAGCAGGAGGCAAAGAATCTGTATTTAGACTAGATTCTAAGTAAACATCATCCACAATGTCTAAAACTGGAGGGATAGCAAGTGGTCTGTGCTGGGGGAGTAAAAGAAACTCTTGGAGCTTTTTCTTTGAGTCGGAGTAGTCCTGACCTTCCCAGTGGAAATGTTCCCTCATGGTATGTAAGGTTTCCCCAAAGGAATAGTCTTCAGGGGAAGAAGCTGAGGGAATGGAATCTTCAGCATCAGAATCTTCATAAGGGGGAAAGGAGTAATCCTGTTCCTCAGAGGAGCCTGAGGAAATAGACACTTGATCAGAGGAGGCATAATCCTCCTCTTGTCTAGGCCTTTTGTCTGGGGGGGGGGGGTTGGGAACCCCTGATTAAAGAAATCAAATCTTCAGCCATTTTGAGCATCTGTTTCTTAGACATGGGGCCTTGAACTGGAGACTGATGTGCAGTCTTTTTTGGTTTTAGAGGAGTCTTAAGCTTAGCATAAGATTTTATAGTGAGAGTTGTCGGTCTGAAGACACCTTCTGTAACCAAAGGTGTTTCCACAGCACCGGCTTCTCCTTCTGCAATGTTGTCGGTAGGGCCTAAAGAAAATGGCTGCATCGGCCTAGAACTCTCTGCTAGAGAATCCAAAGTGGTCTGGGGTTGCAATTCTGCGGTCGCCAGGGGCTGTGTAGGCGCCTCACTGAAAACCGGATAACAGGCGACCAGCCCAGCCGAGGCCTCAGAGTCTGGCTTGGATCTAGGCTGCCTGTTTTTATCTTTGTGTTTTTTATGCACGCCGGTAGTTGGTTGCTCCAACGGCATAGTGTAATTAAATTTCCTACCGAAGTAGTGTCATGCGAAATCAAAGCGTCACTTTATAGTTCGCTTATTGAACCTAGCACAAAACTGACAACCAGTGACGTCGTGGTCTGGGCCTAGGCAAGGTATACAATAAGAATGAAAGTCCTTCTGAGGTATTTGCTTCCCATAAGAAATGCAATTGTTAACTTTTTCTGACATCGGACTGAGGCAAGAAAAGGTTCCCCAACGGGGTACTTAGCTTTGAAGACTTCGGACTGAAATTCGATTTGAAAATCTCAAGTGTCGACCGACCGGCACTTGCAAACTGCTTCTGCTTCGGGCACTGCGCGGCAAGAAAGACTGAAGAAAATGGCGTTGGATGCCTCATATACCCCTGGCACACTGATGTCAGGAAAGAAGCGACAGCAACCGACACCGGACCAATACTTGGGAATTCGGGCCGACTGTGGGACCGCCTGACGACAGGATAACCCAAGTGTGATGACTGCAGCAGGGTAACACGATGAACATCATTAATTTCACAGTCTGAAACTGCTCTGGATCTGCGCATGGAAAGCACAAACAGCACTTCAAAGTTCGAGAACTGTTGTCAAAGTTAATATCACCAGCAATTTAAAACATATTTCTTCATCAGCATTAGGAGGGCAGAGCTTTGTTGAAGTACTTCAATATCTGTTCTAATAGTAAGAATTGTTTCAATATGCTTAGTTTTCAAATGTTTGCTTGCATTGTCTGTAATGAAATAACTATATGGCTTCTTCAGAGGTGCTCAGTTTTTACTGTGTTCTTTTGTCTGTCCTGTTGTATCTTTTAAATAATAAAGCTTCTGGAACTTCACTCTGAAACAACGACACTTGTCACAGCCTAATCTCAGTTTGTCAAAGTATAACAAGGGGTAAACTACCTCTTTTTGTACAATAACTCTAAATCTTCAAAATAAATAAATGAACAAATAAATAGATAAATAAAACAAACAAATACATACATGAAAATGAAATAAAAGAACAGGGAGCCCTTTGGACAGCATTTCATCATCTACATTATACTGTTGTGTGATTTTCTACAATGTGGGTGGCGATCTTTCAGTTTGCCTGCCACATATGTGCACTAAAATTACAAATTCTGTTAAGGCATTGTTGCAATACTCTTGCACATTACAGGAATTAACACTCATGCACGATGTGTCCTGCTAAACAGAGACTGCTTTATAATAATAATAAAAAAAAAAAAAAAAAAACTACTTAGAAATACTGTATAAAATGCTGGTTAACCTATTTCACTTTATGAGATGGGTATTCCCCCCAAAAACATGCAAATAAAACTTAAGAGCAATTTTTACCAGTCAGTTAATTATAATTAGCAGAAATCTAGAAAATAAATGGGTCAGGGTAGCATCCCAACCTATAAAAATTCCTTGTTACAGATACAGCCTGCTGTATAATTCTTTGAGAAAGCAACATATAGATCGTTTTGTGAACACAATACTTTTCTGCATGTGAATAATGGGTTTTAGCTAACATTCCAGGAATTACGAAATTTGATACTACTCTCTTTAGCCATCTCATTTTTTTTTCTGCAGTGCTCTCTTTATTGCAGCATTACTGTTCACTTAATAAACTATCTCAACTCACAAGTTTTCTCTAAACGCATTTTTAGTGAGAAATGTTGACTTAAAATATATTCCTAAACATATGAAAATGTAATTCCCAGACAGTTGACTTCTTTTGGTCAGCAATGAAAATCTTTTTTTTCTCTTACTTCTTTGTAAATGTGTACCTACATTATGCACATGGCTATCTTTATTAGGAGTACATAGACAAGATTTTGTATGGCAAACAATCACGTCTTTTAAGCTGAAGGGACTGTACTGTATCAAACCTGCAGTGGATTGACTGCAATAAGGAGACAGAAGCAATAAGAAACCACAAAGCAAGGAACAGTTAATGGTACATTTTTATTTCCTTTTTTAATTTCCTTCTGTATGGCACAGTAGATGAAATGTTAAACATTTCTAAAATAAACTCATTTTTTTAAACATTATTATGTACCACACAAAAATATCAAGTACAATGGCACACACGATCACTGCCAATTTCTCCCAACACCCCTAATAAGTTTCACAAATACTAATTCCAAACACTGCAGAGGACACATTCTGAGCCAGTCAGTGCTTTGAACTCTGCTTAGTTTTCTTAACATAAATACAGTATATATTATATGTATATTTTTTGTACTTAGATTTTTTTTCACTTTGCATGCTATACGTACTTCTTGAGGGTCACTAAACTAAGAAAATCATGTTCAGTAAATCCCTTCTATTTCCATGTTATCCTTACTTCAGGCTTCCTTGATAATATTGCCAGATCTGGCCAGCAGCACTTAAATTCTGCCTGATACACACATACAAATGCACATAAACAGACACATACACACACACATGCACCACAACAGCTTTCTGTCATGTAAAATGGATAAAGTTTACTCCACAAAGCTCAAACTGGTTATTTTGCTTGGAAAATAAAATTTTGCTATGAGAGACTCAAACTGTGCTCATTGGGCTTCATTATGTGCACAGTGTTTAGCATACTGAAGTGTTAAAGATAGTGTTTCACCTTACTAAAAATGCACATGCCAACTGTTTCACTTCATTCTGTGCTAACAAGTCAACAGAAAGAAACACGTTACTTACTTGTTCATGAAAATCTAAATGATAAAAAAAGAACAAATTTTTAGCCATAGTGACATTGCAGGATGTTATGTGGTCTTAGTCATTGTATTTTGTGAGTAGAGGAGGACCTACTGTATGTGTTTTATAAATCAAAACTGTTAAGAAGGGCTCCCAGGACAAATCCATAAGTGTAGAGCTTACACACACAGCTTTCCAATATGACTTTCTTGGACATCCTAGTTGCAAGCACCCACTATGTATTAAGTAACTTCATCTGGAAGATAATATTATATTTTATTGCTATACTATCCTTAGAAACCTCCGCACTGGATCTCAGACTTGCTGCATGCATACATTTAGTTTACTTAATGCTGCAAAGTGACACATCTGCTACACTGGACGAAATTCCAAAAGAGTTGCTATCGGTGTAAGTTTGCCTTGATTCTGAAGGACTTGTTCTCAGTCTAAATGACTTACTTCTGAGTAAGACCTATCTATAAACAAGCTTATACCAGGGACCAGATTCCAAAAGACCTACTCTCGGTGTAAGTGGTCACTTACATTGACAACAAGTCTATTGGAATGGGGCCCATTAAGAATACATTAAAAAAGACTACAGTCTAGCCGTCTAGACAGCAATTCCTGATGCTGTCACTAGGACTTACAGAAATAAGAATAAAAGCTAAATAACCTGTTCCCACATGTCATACTTAACTTCCCTCAGAGTATAAATGCCAGGCTGGAAGTGTTTAGTACACAGTGTTGTCAGTTTTCTCATGCTATATCAACATGCTTATAAACATTATGAAAAAATGTTTCTTAAAATTAGAAAGTATGTGGGTCTAAATGACAGAAGGATCATTCCATCTTCAATTTTATTGTTTCTTTGCTTTATATATTATCATTGTGTTTACAGTCCTTAACAGAATATTTTTATCATAACAGTTCTGGGTAGAACAGTGGGACTTTTCAGCAGAGAAGGTGCATATGACCCACCTAATTTGCCCAGAAACCATCACAATCATCTATTTCATTTGGTAAGGAGTTTCACAGAAAACTGTAAATACTGTAAGCAATGCAACAATCTTTTATCAGGTGCCACTACCCTCATTTTATGCCAAATGGTCTCAGTTAATTTTCTCCTCAAGCAGGCTATACTTTAAGGCTTAAGCTCTTGTCGTATCTTTCAATGGCAATTTCATACACTGAAATCAATTCTAATGTAGTGTCCCAGTTTACTACTCTATTTTCCAAGGAATACAGAGGAGTTACTCTTGTTAGCATTTTTTACTATAAATATATGGAAGTATTTACAAAATCTAAGGATTAGGTAAGGTAAGATAAGGTATTACCACAGTTTATAAGTTTTAATATTTATTATAAAACAAATTCCTACCTCTCTGCCACTTACTACCAACACATACTGTGTTCTCTGCTTCACTTGTCTTCCACATGTCACATACTACACACACACTTTTCAATGCAGGATTGAAACTTGTTAGTCATCTAATCTTTTCCTTCAGTAAATACAACGTTCACAGTCCCAATACTACTTACCATTTGCCAAGTCACTAACTTACACAGATACCTACTATCAGCTCTTGTAACTTATATAGGGTCAGGAGGGTGGCCTAATGGTTAAGGTGTTTGTCTTACAAACACAAGGTGCAGGGTTTGAGTCTCATAAGGGATAATTGGCTAGGCTTAAAATGGCTTGCAATGGCAGTTAGCCTAGTACTAATCTATGAACCTACGAAACTATGAAAATCATTTGTCTCTGGTATGGATTACATAGTCTGATACATCGGTTATTCCTGTTGGAGCTACTCAGTCAAGAGTAATGATGCTCCCAAATTAACTTGTACTTTCTTTGACTTGATGCAGCATGGGGGCATATATTCAAGTTGGGGTCCATGGCACCCCATACAGAAGTATGGGAAGCTTTGCCCTCTTCCCATAATAAGGCACAGTAGGTGGCAGATAATCATTGGTTAGTGTGACATAAACATTCTGTGCATCAGGCTTTATATAGGGTTCCTATCAGCAGACTGAAGACACATGTTTTCGAATGCATCTTGGTCGAACTGACAAAACCGAAACTGCAAAATATCAAAGCAGCATGTAAGCAAATTCTTTCCCTGGGAACTTAACCATTTTTGGCACTGTAGTGCGGTCTCGGAGTTGGTATATTTAAGTAGGGTGTGTGTGGGGGGCACAGCCCCCACGTTGGGGGGTGTGGGGGGGAAGCCCCCCACTTAATCTCATGTTTTAATGTGCTTTCTTTTTTGTTGGAACAGCGATTTTTTTTCCCCTTGGAAAACAATCGCTGTTCTGACCAGTTGGTTTTGTAAGCTTTTGCTTATATGGGGTCAATTAATCACTGTTCACTTACCTAAGCATTCGGTGATCTAATATAGACCCTTTATAATCACATTCATTGCTGCTATGAGAGCTGTAATATTAAGAGTAGTGGGGTGAAGGGTCAGACAATCAGGGTGCAAAGTGTTAGGGGGACATGACTGGCAGGTACCGAGCAGTCTTTAGTGTATTACTATCACCCAGAAGTGAATGACGGTATTGCATTTCTGGTCAGGACTGAAGTGCTTTAGCACTCCATGTGTCTTATGACCTGTAGAATTTGCTTTTTCTTAACAGAGGCTTTTTTTTTTTTTTTTCACTCCTCAATTTGAGGGGGACACCAAATTGGGGAACAGTACATGGTGACATGGTGTCAGAATTGCTAGCTACTGCTCTGGCTACTATATACTCAGTCATATCATCAGCATTATATATAAAGTGTTTTCTTGTCACTTTGTGTAATAAAAACACCGGGCCAATGGAATTTCTTTATTTGCAACACTCTGCTGAATTGACTTCTCTGAAGCACATGAATTACTCAAAACCATTTACCAAGATTCAGACTAAAACCAGCAATACTGTCCTTAGCAAAGTAATGGATTCCTTTTGTACAGTCGGTCATGGTCCAATATCTCCAGTGTTAACAAGACATTGCACCATTTCCTCATCATAACACTATTTTCATTTTCAGTGTGATCTCCCTTGTACAATCTTATATAACTGTTCAGTTTATCCCACTGAAATGCGTTTTCAAATGTCAGTCTTATGCTTGCAATTCCTTAACTCAAATCCATCTCAGTTTTACAAATCATGATGAGTAGAGGAACTTCTTAGTCTTCTTTCGGCTTTTCCTGGTTAGAGGTCGCCACAGCAGATCACCTGCCTGCTCATGACTGGCAGTGGAGTTTTATGGTGTCGAGTTGCCAGCCTGGCACCCATCCTTCCACAGAAGGCATACACATGCACGCACTCACACCTAGGGCCAATTTAGAGTGCCCAGTCCATCTACAGCATGTCTTTGGAATGTGGGAGGAAACTGGAGTACCTGGAGGAAACCCATGCAGCCACAGGGAGGACATGCCGACTCTGCACAGAAGGCACCCCAGCAGAGGATCAAACTGGAGAACCTCTTGCTGTGACGCAACAATGCTAACCGCTGCACCACCATGGCCGCCCTGATGAGTACAGAGGAACTAAATGTGTATTAAGCCACAGGAGTGTAATCTTAGTCAAGCTACAATACTGCACAGATTTCCTGCACTACATCTCTTTAACAAAAACTTGTCCATTCCTTTGTCTTACTATAATATCCATTTCATCTTCTCTGCATTGCCTTTTTTTCCTGTGTAAAAAAGTAAAAAAATTCATTGTTTTAACAAATAGTTGTCAAGAATGTAATGAATTCAGATTTGCTGCCTTTGTTCTAACTTCTTGCTGTCTTTATAGTATGTACAGTGTGTGTTTGAGTCTCTCTCTCTCTCTCTCTCTCTCTATATATATATATATATATATAGATATATATATATATATATATATATATATATATATAGATATATATATATATATATACATTTACACACACACACACACACACACATATATATATATATATATATATATATATATATATATACTTATCTAGATTATATATATATATATATATATATATATATGGGACACTTAAATATACCAGAACTCCTCAATGAATATCAACGCATGAAAATTCCTTTGTCTTACTATAATATCCATTTCACCTTCTCTGCATTGCCTTTTTTTCCTGTGTAAAAAAGTAAAAAAATTCATTGTTTTAACAAATAGTTGTCAAAAATGTAATGAGTTCAGATTTGCTGCCTT
>NC_056741.1:705193979-705318570 GCF_019279795.1 Protopterus annectens
AAGAAATGGCTGATGGGGATCTACAGCTGTTGTTCCAGGGCCCAGTGGCATGTTTTTAGTTGGATGCTCTGCCCACACACTGTCACTGTACTCTGTAGCTGCACACACATGAAGCAAGGGTAAGTGCCTGCACATTTACAAAACACTTCTCTTCGATGGCCTTGTTCCCCCTCCTCATCTGCATTAGACACACTGTAGGCCCCCCACTGGTGCTACTTGCTGCAGTGACCAAAACTCTTATCCACCCCATAATTGAGACAATCAGATTTTAGGTCACTCATTCATGTTTGGTCCCAGCTAGTCTTCCGGTGCTGGAATGCTAATCAAACATTGGTCACTACTGCCACGGATGTTTGAGTGGCTAACTTATCAGTGGGCAAGCTGCTGCACATGGCAAAACTGACTCACATTTATTTTCTTTTTTACATCATTGTTGTCTTCAGACAATAAAGAGACAACAAGTACTGACTTATCTAAGAAAACTGTTCTCTCTCCCCTTATCAGAAGTATTCTTTCTTTGCCTACAAGAACAACTGGCATGGTCACATTTTGATCATACGTCTGTCTTTAAGAAGGTACAAATACAGCCTTGGCTTCTTATATACTCTAAGAAAATCAAAAACATAAATTTACAAGGAGGTATTCTGTGAGGACAACTGTCATATACATAATGTTGATGTGATGATGGGGGTAGCTGGCCAGGGTACAGCCTCTCTTTGTCCATTATGATTGTATGAATGTATTCACATCTAAGAAGTCTCAAATAATCTATTTTCTCAGTTTTCAAGTCAGTCAAAAATCTGCCTTAACATTTTTACTCCCTTGATTCCTAGCATTCTTCGTAAAAGTTTAAATTAAACTCCTCTGCCATTCTTCATTGTGACACTGGGCTCTCAGACACTGCCTGAGGCTGTACCTTACTTTTTACTTCCTAGTGTCCTCTAGGACACACAGTAAATCTATGTTGTCTGGATTTCCTAGTGTTCCACTTCCAACATAAGGTCTCTGAATACCCTTACAATTAGTCATTCCACTTTTTTAGTACTGGTGAGTAGTCACTAGAGCCCTGCTCTATCATAGTGCCACTGTTAATCTGGACTGTTAATGTCCGATAAACATTAGGCTTTGAGACTCTTATCTGTGAGTACTATGTACCTTTCTAGTCTCATTCATATTTGCATATATGAGCATTTCAATTGCAACAGCAAAGGGGTTGTGTATATCAGTGTCTGTCAGACATGCATTAGCTTTTATATAGGCAAGACAGAGAGACCATTGAAAAGAAGAATATATGAACACTTGCATGAGATCTCCCAGAAAAAAAGACACAAATGTTTTATTTAGGTACAAGAAAGACTGTAAGAATTGTATTTTCAAGTTCTCTGTATTTGAACAAGTGAAACCAGATATAAGGGGTCGACTGTGGGAAGCTCTTTTAGAATACAAAGAAGTATACTGGCAGCTTAGGCTGGATTCAACTAAAAAATCGGGACTGAATGACCATGTTAGTATTAACAGTGTCCTTAAATTAAGGGCAGCTAAACATTAGAAAAGGAAAGAGCATATGTGTTCATTGTGACTGTTATTGTTTTAAAATAAGGATTTATGACAGCATGTATTTTACTATGGCAGCTAGAATATGTGTCTTTATTTTTCTTGTTACTGTTTTAACACAAGGGTTTACTACAGCATATATTTTACTATGGCTTTAAATAATGCAGGGAAATGAATTTATTTAATTAATTATGCATGAGATGGTACCATTGGCTGACAATTTTTGAATTTTGTTTAAAAGTGGCTAATTGGTTTTATTTCATGTTCTGATGAAGCTTGAGATAGACCTAAGTGAAAGCGCTTAACTTGTGGAATTGTTTGTGCTGTGGCATTTTCAGTTTTTTCATATATCCTGGACTATTAAAAAACGTTTGGAGCCTGAACGTCTTGTGGAATTGTTTGTGCTGTGGTATTTCAACAGTTATTTCATATATCCTGGACTATCAAAAAGGTATGGAGCTTGCTACTGTGTGTTTTTTGTTTTAACATTAACTATGCCTTGTGTAAAAATTCTACTTGGGTATCAGCATACACATGAAGCTTAAACATTAATTAGTTACCCCCTAAATTTATTTTAATCTGAAATCTTAGTGGGCCTAAACAAATCGTTTAATGCCAGTTAAACATCCAGTCTTACAGCAGTGTCAGTTCTGTACAAGCAAAATCTTGCTGCTGGCCAGTCTTAAAAAAAAAAAAAACAACAACACAAACCCCTATTATCTAAGCATGAACAAAAAAGTAATTCAATAAATAAAACAAAAGGAAAGAAAATAATAAAGTCAAGTCCTATCAGCACTGCTCTCTTTTAGAACAGTAGTGCACAGTATCATGTTATCTGTGATGTAGTACCCCTGATATGGGGAAAGCAGGGTGCTTTCGTCTGTAATGTACTTAGGGATGGCACACATTTATTGTTGGTATGTAGGAAATTGCTTTTCAGACTGCCATCAAGCCTAATACACCTACTTATTGATATAAGCCCTACACTAAGCAACTTGCAGAAAGTTTAATGATATTTTTTTTTGGGGGGGGGACAATTAAAATAGTGCCATTTTCACAGTTAAAACCACAAGAACATATATTATACTAATAAAGCATTCAGTTATCAGGAATGCAGTTTATGTTTAGTGAGTGCACCATTATGTGCAGGTTCTGTCTTTTGTGCCCAAGGACAAAAAGGGGGTGGATATCAAAGCACATGTCAACAGATTAGGAAAGTCCAACTCTGATTTTAACAGTGTATTCACCTACACATTGCAATCTAAGAACTATGATTCTGAGCAAGCAGTTTTGCTGTTTTTAACATCAAAATTTGCATTATTATCAACTCAGCACAGTCATATTTTGGATTCATTGATTCATTATACATTTAAGTCAGTCAATAACATCTTTAAATTAAAAAAAAAATCCTATGAATATATCTGCATTCAGAGCATCTACAATCGATAGATCCTAACATCTCTTACTTCAGAAAATGCAGCACTCCCTGTGAGGAAGCTCTCAGCTTTACCTGCTGAAGCAGATTCATCAACACTTTTTGCTTTTTTTGCTTTTTTCTTACTGCTGTCAGCCATGTTACAGGCAGATCAGTACTGCACAAGATATCGCTGAGCATATCATCGAGATGAAACAGCAAACAGTTGTGGCTCTCGTAGGCTGCTACTCTTTCAAACTAACACTGGGATAAGAGGTTTTCTCTTTATGTTTTGTACAGCCATTTAACCTAATGAATGCACAAATGCTATGATCATTCATACGCTATCCTTGCACGCATTAATTCTGGCTTCTGAATCCACGTTAATTTTTTTCACCCTACTTTGTGAATTTCTTTTGTTCCCCTAAAGATACAGAAAGTGGGGACGATGACTATTATTTATATTATTGGTGTTCATCAAATTATCCATGCTTTCACCAAGCTTGTGGCGTCTGTTTAGCAAACCAAGCTTCACATTCACTGAGCAGTACGGATATTACCTAATGATTTTCAAGAACAGATTCTCTCTGCCTATTGTTATAATCCAGGAACACTCGCCAGTTTGTCATCAGGTGATACAGAGAGTCATAGCAAATTAATCTAAAGAAAAAAGAAGTAGGGTTACCATGGCAACACATTAAGTACTGAATCTGTCTTCAGTCAGTTATCAACTTCAAGTGCATATGATTTAATATCCCCCCTTTTACTGTTATGTAAATAACAAAAGTCAGAAATATGACTTATACTTCAGATTACCAAAAGTAAAACAAATCCATCCTATCTTTCATGGTTCACCCCAGCTTCACAAATGGACCTCACAATAACTAACTACACTTTTTGGACAGGGTTAGTAGCACTGGGCGTAGATCTACAAGAGAATGGTAGAAACCTATCTCAGACAGCTTGAAGAACTTTTCAGGGGAACAGCAAAACAATATAGGATCATTTAGAAAAGTTAAGTAAACCTTTCATTTTCTCATTAGCGTATCTTTGAGCTATTTATACTTTTTTGATGAAAGCAAAGCTTCCTCAAATGGCAGTGTGCCACTCCTTACAGATATGCTTTCAGATATATGAGGGTCGAGTTCTACTTAAAAGTAAGCCTTCATTTCATACTGTTTGCTAAGACATAAAAACCTATCTAAAATCCCCATTCTTAAACAGAGGATTCAAAACCAGCACCTAGAAAGGCAGTGAGTCATAATAGGCTCTTTTTGGCAACGCTAACTCCCTTGGCCTTCCCCCCAACCCACAAACTTGGTCTGTGCTTTAAAATAAAATAATGTAGCTAGGTTGCTTCAGTCCCACAATTTTGATTGATTGGGTAGGCATTCATGTGACAGAGTCCTTCTTCTTTCTGAAGGGAGACTTTAATCTCTTCCATATGCTAGTCCTCCTCTTGGACTTCTTCTCCATGGCAAGCTTTGCTTCCTTCTTTTTTCGTATTTCTCGTACAACAGCATGAAACACATCATCAATATAATACCTGTAAGCTGCTGATGTCTCAAAAAATGGACAGTTGAATTCTCTGGCTAATGTAGCCCCCTCTTCTTTGGAAACCTTCAAAGATAGGTAGGAGAAAGAAAAAAAAGCAAAATGTAAATGGTATGAAGTGTAGCAGAAGGACAGTTGGTTCATATAAGAATACATTTTCATGCATGCTTTATTTTTACTTTGAAGTATAATATAGGAGCAGTGGTGCATAACAGCTATATTTTTGCATTCTAGCATAACATGCATCTAAAGAAAGAGATTCAGATCATCAATACCATCTTTTAATCTAAAGCCTCCCTTGCTAAAGTAAACACCACAGAATTCTTCAGTCATTTAAGTACATTAGTTCATCACAAAGTGTATACTGCAACAATGACTAATTTACATCTTTTAGATATGAACTGCTATACAACTGTTGAACACCTATGCATTTTTTGGTGTGGAGGAATACAATTTTTTTATTGAAATGAAAAGCTAATCACAGGATAAACACTGGATTATTTAGGCCCACTGTGGCTCTGATCTCAATGGTGTTTGCTAAGCTGGGCCAGAACCCTAGCAGTTCTTGTAAACCCTACATAAATAGTAGCAGTAGTAATAATAATAACAATGATAATAATAATAATAATAATTATAATAACCCTGCCTTGGCTCTCAGTTTACTCAGCTTTTCCCAGTCCAGAACCACACTACTACCTTCCTGACCCTCCTCCAAACCATATGGAATGCAGCAAAGAATGTCATAAAACTTACAAATTACAGATGGGTTACACACTCTGGTTGGAAGCAACACCCTGACAAGTTTAACACTAGTCCTCTGACAAGCCTAACTTCTGGCCTTGATTATTGAAGACTGCACCTAAATGTCTAATTCAGCCAAGAATATGTCAAGAAACATGCTGACTCAGATTCTCCTCTAAATGGTATGTGTGCTGTACTACCCTCTGCATGTGACAGTGAAACAGAAATGTGTCAGAGCATGAGACAATGACAGGTGAGTCGGTGAGTTTCCCTTGTCATTTCTGGCATGCTGATTTAGTTCATTGTCCACCATCTGTGTTTTTGTGAATTTCACTCAGTGTAGTCTGCTGCGGTCAAGAATTCCTACCAGCAAGCAGCAAAAGCCATTCAGCCGCAACAAACAAGTTCAGAGCTGGGAATACAGTGTAGCACAGAAGTGCTTTTTAATAGAAGTAATAACTAAGAAAGGACTCAGAAGGCTAGGAGAAAGCATGGGCCACAGGACATGTCATCCAAACAGCCAAAGGACATGATAGGCTAAAATAAAAGACTAACAAAGAAGCTAATTTCCTCCACTCCCCAGGTGGCTCAGTTCTAGAGTCAATTTTTCTTACTCATTTCACATAGGTAGCAAGCAATCCAGCTGGTCAGGTTTTCTTTCCCTATTTTATAAGAATTATTGTATTCCTTATGTACAAAAAAGGAATCAACATGTCCATAAGATGAGGTAGACAAAGGCTGCAGAACTACAACAATGGGGAAAATTATTCCTGCTCCAGACACTCAGGCAGCATGGCCTACAGATAATGGCTAGAGGTGATGCATATCAACCACTGGGGAATCAGGTCTGGCAGTCCATAATGTGGGATATAAATGCAGTATGTGGGCATACCCACACATTAGGCCAGTTTTGGCATCATACATCTGATATTATCAGCCCTGACAAACAGAAATAGAATGTACAGAGGACATTGACAGAAAGACCCACCACAGGGGGTAGTTCTCCAGGGTCTATGAGACTGATTGAGGTGGAGTTTCTTGTGTTCCTGGTAGAAGGGGATACAGTGGAGCTGATCAGCAGTGGTAGTGTGGATGTCATTGAGGGGTTGATCCATTCTACTCATATCTCAGAAGGTGATAAAGCATGTTAGTAGTTTTAATAAAGACTTATATATATATATAGTTATCACACATACTGGGTGTTGCCTAACAAAGATGACACAATAACCATTTTTTTTCCAAGGCACATAAGCAGTGCACATGTTGCCACAACAGAAGTTAAGGACAGATGTGTCGATGTGAGATATTACCAGCTACTCATATCTGTTTTTGCTCCTCAACTTGACAGGGTCACCAGACTGGGGAACAGCACATGGATAACAACCTTACAATCTGGGCAGAAGGGGACATAGTTAGTAAACCTGTGCCCCCTTCTGCCAGACTATAAGGTAGTTACTGCTATTAGACAATCCCAAGCCCGCTACTCTAAGACTCTTACAAGGGTACCCAAATATTCTGAGTGAAATTAATATTAATATGAATGGTAGTTTGGCCAATACAGTAAGGCTTTCAGGAGTGATCAGAGGGTCACCAAACAGATATGAGTACTCTTAAAGGTTAAAATATTCTATAAGGAACCAGCCACAATAAAAAAGTTTAAATATATTTAATAATAAAAAAAAAAAAAAACATGAAAATACTAAATATCTATTTACAATAAACAGAGTTTCAATCACAGGAAATATTAAAAATAACACAGGTGGACAAGTTCACACAGTTACAGAAAAACAATACTTAACTAATCTCACTATATTTTCCTGACTGATCTCAATTGTTACTATTCCCTGGTCACTTACTAGAGCAAGGCAAAATGAAACAGGTGAGTTATCTCTCTTTGTCAGGTTCCAAAAACAGAATGCTCTGAGACTTCAATCTCACCTAGTATTAAACATTATTTTAGTGATGGATTCCAGAATGACATCACATACATCTGATCATCTGACTTCTGGTTCCCATGCACCCCCCCCCCTTGGCTAGAAGCTGTCAGAATTTAACATATAGGTGTCAATAATACACACACAAAGAGCCTTGTTAAGATTTTCTGCAGGTCCTGGAATTCATAAAACCAAAAAACACTTCCACTCTTCCTACAGGAGCTAATACACCATACTTCTTACAGACATTGCATCTCTGGCTTCATTCAAAACTGTGAGATAACATTTTTAAGGCCTAGGGCCAATTATTTAGTTTTTTACTATTTTTAAAGTTTGAGATTAACCTCTTCTCTTCCAGTATCCTTTGTTACAATATATACATTTAATGCAGTTACACTACAGTCAGGACCCATTGTTGGTACATTTTTAACACAAGCAACTTTACAAATACATTTTTCAGCACAAACATCTGTACAAATCAGTTTGACATACAAATGACATGTAATTATTTAAAAAATTCCAGCTAGCTGTGCTCACATCATCACAACGGCTTACAAGATATTTGATATATTAAGTAACTTGCTCTGAAAGGCACGTGGGTACCCTTGCATTATACATATTTGTTCACTTTGTACATTAACAGTTAGAAGTGGTGAATATTTTAACCTTTAAGAAATGGCTGAGGCTGGAAGAGATGCAGATTTCCACAACTCTAGTGTTGATGCTAAGACAAATTAAAATGTGCTTTAGGCAGATGACACAATGACAGTCCACCATGTCTCACTCCCGAGTGGGGAGACACCCTCCACACCAGATACATGAACTGAACATTCCTTGAACCTTGTGGCTGCTTTGTTTGAGAGTACAGTGTCACCAGTTGAGGAAGGACCTTTTGTAGCTGGAAACCACAAATGTGCACCCCTGTGTCTGAAACAGTAGCTTCAGAGGTGTACACTGCTTCTTCTGTGAGCATAACTACCACAGGTCAGTACCACTGGGTATCTGATGCTCTCACACCACCCAGTTGCCCTGCAATGTGTAATGGCACTGGTGACAAATCAGTAAATGTACAGCAGTGTCAATCAGTTGCAGTTTGTTGCCACACAGTCTGTAATGGAGCTTAAGTGTGTTGCATGGCATTTGTGAGAATGCTGCCCAGCACCATTGTGAGGTCTATGCAGACATGGAGCTTAACATCACAAAAAAGGACAGCTCTATTGAAGTCTATGGTGGATCACACTGTCTTAGCACCTTTGCCATTGCCATCATGTTTGTGGTGACTCACAGTGTTGTCCATAGATGGGATAGGGAACATACCCAAGATGGATTTGTACACTAGCCTTTACAGCAGTATTCTCATCAACTGTGCCTGGAAATGTCAGAAGGCCTGCCACTGCTTGTCATAAGTGGTGAAGGTTACCTACCTCCACGCAGGGGACACATCACCAGTGAACTTCATCCAAGTCCAAGTCAAGAAGTAGCACATCATCCATGTCAAGGGAGGTCTTCAGACTGGTCCCTTCTCACCAGCGATGTGGCACCAGTTCAAGGAGATGCAGTGACACTCCATCCCTGTCACAGGATGAAGTGATCCATGACATCAGTTATCCTTCCAGCTAATACAGCCACCATGTGAAGCCCCGTGTGATGCATTTCCCCCATTCAGTTTATGTTGATAGTCTTGTGTTATTGTGTCCCTTCTCCCCTGTGCAAATGATGATGACTGTGGCTCAACACCATCCATCCTGTGTTGTACTGAGGTGACATCTGATGCACAATGTGATCAGACTTTGTACAGGCAAGCAGGGCCTGATAGGAAGACTGCATGCATCTTGTTTAGTCTGTACAACGCTGTCACTTTATGAGTGCTACAGTCCACGGCTGTTGTCCAGACATTGACACTTTGCCAGTGATGTCATGTACTACACTCATCATTGTCCACAGCAGACTTTCACTGCTTGCTTGATGTTTTGCTCCTGATAAACACTGCTGCATTTTATGTCTAAGCATTTCTGCCACTGTTTCATGGTTCTTCACTAAGATCAAAAGCCAGGGTTCAAGGTTGTAGCCATGATTACCTACAAAACACATAAAAACACAACATCATTTTTGGGAGGGTGGATCGTTTTTTAAGGGATTGGCAATGGTGAGATTTGTAGGATGAGTCGGTGGTGAATTTTGCTATTTGTTTATTATTATTTTCAACACAGACCTATAAACAGAGCAATGTAAGTTTTATGCACACTAAAATTCATTAACTATCTTTGGCAAACAAGCAGCATATTTTTGCTTTGCTTGTGGTAGACTTACATAGTGTATTCTATTTTTTGTCTGTTTGTTTGTTTGTTTTAACATCAGGTAAGCAGTAATCGATTTAGTCCCTTAGTCACTCACTGTACTACTATAATTTTGTTCTGCTCCTTTAATTCATGTTCTGTGGTTCATTTGTTTTGTAGAATTCATGTTCTTAGTCTCATTAATACATAACGGTTAAAAAAAAATTAGGGTTTGTGTAAAGAGTAAAGCAGTAGTTCCTTGTTATTACATACAAAATGTAAATAAAGAACAGTACTTAAACAACATGTCCTACATGGGCTGACTCAAAGCCCTGTCACTATACTTGATATCCTACAGACTGCTAAGAAGTGACCTGTGTCTGGCACACAAGGTATCCTCCGACTGCACATCATCAAATCAAGTGTCATCAGAAATACAGTAATTGGTCTAGTGATATAAACTTCTTCTGCAACATCAACAGAATGGTTTGGAGGGCTAAGTGTGTCTTGCACAGGATACCACTGCTGTGAAACAGACTCCACATCCATATAAAACTAAGTTAATCCCTGTCCATATTGAAGTGCAACTCAGATCTATGAATGAGAAACAGAAAGTTTACCCCAGGATCACCCCCTGTACTACTAATGGTCAGAGGCAGCTCCTAAATGCTTTATCCCATGCATGGGTCCCCTCAAATTATATATGGTATGATCCCAGTTATTCTCATTAGGGGTAACATATAATTACTGACCATCAGATGGGTAAAGCCAATTCTAAACCAAATGGGATAGGTTATTTTAAGCACAAAAAGGGAAACTGGCAAGACTTAATATGGCCCATAAGGTCAGCTAGCCTAATACTTACAAATGAACCTATTACTTGGCTATTTTCCTTACTGCATTAGCAAAAGTGCTTTGTAACTGACTTTAAGAGAACAGCTCAGACCTTGTTACTGAAACTTCATCATCGATAAGTGCAGACATTTACACATGCAGACACATTCTCTGTCTCTTTCTCTTATGGTTATCTGGTAACTCTCTCTCTATCATACTGAAAACATTTTGCAAATATCAAGTTCCTATAAATTGTTACTACATGTAATTGTGGGCATCTCAGCATGAGATGCTACAAAGTATGGAAACTGTCAACTTTTATTACATATTAGCATTACAGTGGCAAATCACTGCAATGAAAGAAAGTAACTTTCTGAACCCAAAATATACCGTATGTTAATAATTTTTATAATGTACTTTAACTCTCCCTTTTTTATTAATTTAAGTGGAGAGATCCACTTGGTATAAATGCTTCTTTCCTGTGGCAACCCTGGGGCAGTGTGGTTAAATGACTTGCAGAGGGTGTCATAGTAAATAAGTGACAGTGATGGAATAACCAGCAATGGTGGAGTGGAAGTAAAAGGCCATGACTATGGCCCAGGTGACATGGATCCAGTTAGTTTCTTGATTGTTCAACAGTACATGTAAGGGGAAAAGGCATATCCATCCTAGGGGGTGGTGGCTCAAGCTGACTTGGGTTGTGGCTCCAAGTGCAAAACCATGTCATTGCTCATACAAGGGGACCACTGCAGCGGAGAATGTGGGCTGTGGCCACAAAAGCTTGTGACTGTAGCCCTTGCTACCACATTTAAAGGAGTGTGCATGGGTGTGGTAGAGGGACAAAGGTGGTTCTTGCAGTAATGCAAATGCTCAGTTCACCATGAGGGTATTGGGGTTAGGGCTATACAAAAGTCTTCAGTTGATGAGATGCTGCTGCTTAGGGCACATATAATCCTTATGACTTGACTGCATGATATGGCTACCCCAGATGGTTCTCACCCCTTTATAATACTGAATGCATATTTATAGTACTGAACTGTTACAGAGGAAGAAATGGTGCTTAGTCTGACTGGGAGCGTCTTGATGGTAGACATACAAGGGGTCAAAAATGACCTTAAAAAAATGAATACTTATGGAATCAAATCCAGGACCACAGGCTGAAGCCCATTAGCCTCGTACAGTGTTGTAGACAAATTACAGCCTTAGCTTAGGAATGGTAACAGAAATGTGGAAGTTTAAGGACTGTGCCTTTATCCATATCAGAATCCCTTTAAGTTATCATGAAGTGCTGCATGGTTGTGAATCTGTAGCAAAGGAATGAACGGGTAAACTGCTGCCTACTAGTAACATACCATGGTGGGATAACGCCATAACACAAGCAGGGCTAGTAACATGCAATGGTGGGATAACGCCATAACACAAGCAGGGCTAGTAACATGCCATGGTGGGATAACACCATAATACAAGCAGGGCTAGTAACATACCATGGTGGGATAACACCATAATACAAGCAGGGCTAGTAACATGCCATGGTGGGATAACGCTATAATACAAGCAGGGCTAGTAACATACCATGGTGGGATAACGCCATAATACAAGCAGGGCTAGTAACATACCATGGTGGGATAACGCCATAACACAAGCAGGGCTAGTAACATACCATGGTGGGATAACACCATAATACAAGCAGGGCTAGTAACATACCATGGTGGGATAACACCATAATACAAGCTGGGCTAGTAACATGCCATGGTGGGATAACACCATAATACAAGCAGGGCTAGTAACATGCCATGGTGGGATAACACCATAATACAAGCAGGGCTAGTAACATATCATGGTGGGATAACACCATAATACAAGCAGGGCTAGTAACATACCATGGTGGGATAACACCATAACACAAGCAGGGCTAGTAACATACCATGGTGGGATAAAACCATAATACAAGCAGGGCTAGTAACATACCATGGTGGGATAAAGTACAGTTGTGTACACTTACCATAAATGTAGATGTTCGAGTGTATTCACTGTTGCAGTTATTACATTTGGGTTATCCTGCTGGCAGGTTGCCCTCAGTTGGCTTGAATTCCAAAGTCTTGGGTCCTGCATCGGTTGCTGTCACCTCTTCCCTGACGTCAGGTTGTCAGGGGTATAAAGGATGCAGTCGATGGCATTTTATTCAGTTTTTCTTGCCCCAGATGTCAGGTGCCCCCAAAAGGGTAGGCTAAAATTATGTAAATAAAACATACATGCACCAAAATAAGCTTTTCCTTCATCTAGAAGCAAATACACCACCCAGATTGTATAGATTAGAGAAATAAAGATAAGTTCCAGCATAAATAAGGGGGGTGGCGGGAGAGTAACCTGGACTGCAGCAGTGAATACACATGAACATCTACATTTATGGTAAGTGTACACAACTGTACTATGTTCTTCGTGTTTCACTGTTGCAGTCATTACATTTGGGTTGAGTCCCAAAGCTACGGTTGGGGGGGCTGGAGTTAAACAGCATTAGGAGCGGCTATGAGGCCCTGCAGAACTGCAGTGGCAAAGCCTGCCCTGGATTTAGAGTAAAGAGGCAGATTGTAATGTTTTGTAAAGGTATGCACTGAACTCCAAGTAGCAGCCTCTAAAAAGTCTTTGGTTGGTTCTCCCCTGAGAAAGGCTGCAGAAGTGGCTGCAGCTCTGGTTGAATGTGGCCTAATGCCCTTAGGCACTTGTTTGCCATGCTGTGAGTAGCAGAATCAAATGCAGTGACCTATCCATTTTGAAATAGTCTGCTTGGAGATAGCCTTTCCTTGTGAGGCTGTGGCATATGCCACTAGTAATTGTTCTGTTCTTCTGAAAACTTTAGTTTTGTCCATGTAGAATCTAAGTTGTCTGTGTACATCCAAAGAATGCAGAATTTTCTCCCCCTTGTTCTGTGGATTTGGATAAAAATTTGGCAAGTGAATTGTTTGGTTAAGGGCTACACTGGATACCACCTTACGCATAAATGTAGGGTTTGTTCTCAGAGAGACCCTGTCTGGATAAAAAATGATAAAGGGTTCCACAGCCATGAGAGCCTGTAGCTCTGAAACTCATCCTGCAGAAGTTATTGCTAGGAGCAGAGCTGTTTTCCAAGATAAGAACTTTATATCCGCAGTAGCAGCTGGCTCAAAAGGAGGTAAGGTGAGTTTTTTCCAAGACATAATTGAGGTCCCATGCAGGTACTGGCATTCTCCTTTGAGGCCTTAAGTTTTTGGCTCCTCTGAGGTACTGCCTTAATAAAGGATGAGAAAAGAGTGGTGGATCTGTATTGTAATGAGTCAAAATGACAGAGGCATGGATTTTAATTGATGAAAAAGATAGGCCTTTGTCCAGCATCTCAGTTAAGTATTGTAAAATCTGAGGAATATTTGGAACAGCTGTATCTGTTCCTTGAGCTTTGTTCCAAGCGCAAAATCTTTTCCATTTCCCAGCATAGGATTTTCTAGTAGTAGTCCTTCTGGCTTCTAAAATGACATCCATCACAGCTTTACTGATAGGTGTGGTTTGTATGGCTACATTATCCGCCATGCTGCCAGGTTTAGGGTTCTGAGTTGGCTGTGCAGAATCTGATTGTTTTGTTGGGACAGTAGATGAGATATTTGAGGTAAGGTCCAGACTGGGCATTGGGACAAGTTCCTTAAGATCGGATACCAGTACTGGCATGGCCAGTCTGGAGCAATCAGAATCATTTTTGGTTTCTCCTGCCTGACCTTTAGGAGTACCTTGGGGAGGAGAGGCAGTGGAAGAAAAGCATATACTGATAGGTTTGTCCAACTGAAAGATAAGGAGTCCACTTTCCAAGCTTGTCTGTGATAAGTCCTTGTGCAGAATCTTTTTAGTTGATTGTTTTGAGGGGAGGCAAATAGATCTATGTCCGGGCGGCCCCATTTCTTTGCTATCATGCTGAAGACTTGTGGATCCAGGTGCCACTCGTGGGGATCCATGAGGTTTCTGCTTAGTTCGTCTGCCAGAGTATTGTCCTTTCCTGGCAGGAATTGTGCCTGCAGATGCATTTGGTAAGTCAATGCTGTGTCCCATAAAGCCATGACTTGTCTGCACAGGGAATAAGAATGAGTGCCCCCCTGCTTGTTTATTTACCACATGACCATGGTGTTGTCTGTCTTTATCAGTAGTTGTCCCGGATGAAGTAGGTCCTTGAAGGCTGTCAGGGCATTTTGAACAGTTAGCATCTCTTTTTGATTGATATGTAGATGCTTTTGGTTTGAGGACCAAGTGCCCTGAATGCCTCTTCCTGCCATGCATGCCCCCCAGACATAATCTGAAGCACCTGTCATTAGGCTCTGACTGGCTGGGGGTAGTGAGAATGGCTGTCCCTTGTTTTGGTGACAAGCCTTTGTCCACCATCGAACTTCCTGTTGCAGGCAGGGAATTAGAGTAATCATTGTTTCCAGACTGTGGCAATGTTGTGTCCAGACACTTTTTAGATACCATTGAATTTTCCTCATATGCAGTCTTGCATATGGAATTAGTAAGATGCAGGATGCCATGAACCCCAAAGCCCGCAGAATTTTTCTTGCAGATAACTGGGCCTTTGTTGCCATTTCCTTGAAATAGGTAGTCAGTTGTCTTTGTTTGCCTGGAGTGAGATAAGCCATCTGGGCAGTTGTATTTAAGCTTGCACCCAGGAATATTATCTCTTGAGAGGGTACTAGTTTTGATTTCTTTTTGTTGACTGTGTACCCTAGGCATGTTAAAAGTCTCATCACAAACGTCAGATGCTGTAGTAGAATGTCCTTGTTCTATTCTTGTATGAGGCAGTCATCCAAGTAAGGATATATTTGTATTCCTCTTTATCTGCAGTAAGCAATTACTGGTGCCAGGCACTTTGTGAAGACCCTGGGCGCAGTAGATAAGCCAAAGGGCAGAGCAGAGAATTGGTAATGCTTTGAGCCAGCCTTGAATCTGAGGTATCTTCTGCATAATTGCCTGATTGGGACATGCAGGTATGCCTTTTTTAGGTCTAAAGTCACAAGCCAAGCCTTGCTGCCCAGCATGGGCAGAAGCTGCTGTAAGGTCAACATCTTGAATTTTGGTATATCCAGGAAAGTGTTTAGAATAGATAGGTCTAGTATTGGTCTCCATGCTTTGTCCTTTCTGGGTACCAAGAAAGTACAGTTTTGTACCTACCATAAATGTAGATGTTCGAGGATTCCATTGCTGCAGTCCTGACTATTGGGTATAGTCCGCCCGAATACCAGAGTATATCAGGCGCGGGTACTATGCGCATGACCGACGTCATATCCTCAGTCTTTTCTTGCCCCAGATGTCAGAAGACCCTAAAAGACAAGTCCCAAAACCCACCAAAACATGTACAATATATACAACAATATATACAAAAATATAAGCATGTAAACTCACCTACACAACCACCCCTAAATACAGGGAAGGAGGGAGGACTGCAGCAATGGAATCCTCGAACATCTACATTTATGGTAGGTACAAAACTGTACTATGTTCTTCGCCTTCCATTGCTGCAGTCCTGACTATTGGTAGAATCCCAAAGCAGAGGTAGGGAGGCTGGCAAATTATAAAGAAGTACGGGCTGACAACATGCCTTGCAAAACAGCTGTGCAAAACCAGCCCTAGACTTAGAGTAGATAGGAAGGTGATAATGCTTAGAGAAAGTATGCACTGAACTCCAAGTAGCTGCTTCCAAAATATCCTTAGTTGCCACCTTAGAAATGCTGTTGAAGTGGCAGTAGCCCTAGTGGAATGAGGCCTAATCCCAGCTGGAATCTCCTTGCCATGATGGGAATAACAAAATGCAATGCAAAAGCCAATCCACCTAGAAATAGTTTGTTTTGACACAGGCTTGCCCTGTGAACTCAAAGCAAAAGAAACAAACAACTGCTGAGACTGCCTAAAATCCTTAGTCCTGCTTAAATAATAACGCAATTGCCTGTGTACATCTAAAGTGTGCAAAATCTTTTCCCCTTTATTTTGAGGGTCTGCAAAAACGTAGGCAAATGAATAGTTTGGTTTAAAGCCACACTAGAAACCACCTTAGGCATAAAAGAAGGATTAGAATGATACCCTATCCTTATGGAAAATCAATGCCATAAGGGCCTGCAACTCAGACACCCTTCTTGCAGAAGTAATAGCCAACAGAAAAGCAGTCTTCCATGACAAGTATTTCAATTCAGCAGTAGCTGCAGGCTCAAAAGGTTGTAGAGTAAGTTTTTCCAACACAAAATTGAGATCCCAAGCAGGAGTAGGAGCTCTACGGGGGTCTTATATTCTTTCTAAGAAACTGCTTGAACAAAGGATGCGAAAACAAAGGTGGGTCACAATCATAGTGAGCTGAAATTGCTGCAGCATGAATCTTAATGGAAGAGAAGGACAAACCTTTGTCCAATAATTCAGTAAGATATTGAAGAGCCACACTCAAATTAGGCTCAGAAATCTCCAAATTCTTTGCTGTACTCAAATAAAAATCTCTTCCATTTTTCACTCTCCTTGTACTAGGTCTTCTAGCTTCCATAATCACATTTAAAACTCGTTGAGGAAGTTGAGACCTGCTGTGTTTCAACACAGAATATGCCAAGCTGTTAGATGAAGAGTGAAGCTTGACATTGAGCAGATGACCGTCCTTCTGAGATAACAGATGAGGAATCAGAGGTAAAGGCCATGGAGGCTTTACCAGACTAGTAGTGGGTACCAGTGTTGCGAGGCCAATCTGGAGCTATCAAAATCATCCTTGGCCTGTCTTGTCTGACCTTTAACAGAACCTTTGGAAGAAGAGGCAGAGGTGGAAAGGCATACACATGAAGGTTTGTCCAACTGAAAGACAGAGCATCCACTTTCCAAGCTGTGTGATGAAACCCCTTTGTGCAATACTTTGGCAGCTGGTGGTTTAGTGGAGAAGCGAACAGATCTATGTCTGGAGTTCCCCATGACACTGTCAGTTTCTGAAATACATGAAGATCCAGTTTCCACTCGTGGGGATCCATGATTTGTCTGCTTAACACATCTGCTAAGGAGTTCTGTGCTCCTGGCAGAAACCTCTGAAGAGTTAGTTGCAGGCTTAGCAGTCTCCCATAAAATCATTGCTTGCCTGCATAGAGGATAAGAATGTGTTCCCCTTGCTTGTTGATGTACCACATGACAGTTGTGTTGTCTGTTAGAATCCACACCGGCCCTGGAAGAAGTAACTCCTTGAAAGCCATTAATGCAAACTGGACTGCTAACATCTCTTTCATGTTGATATGTAGATGCTGTAGTCTGGCAGGCCACTTGTCTTGTATCCACTTTCCATTTAGATGAGCTCCCCAAGCAATGTCCGAGGCATCTGTCGTTAAGATCTGACTTGCCTCTGGCGGGTCACAGAGAGTCCCTTGTTTAGGTGACATTCCTGAGCCCACCACAAGAATTCTTTTGAAGGCAAGGTATTATTTGAATGACAGTGTCCAAATCCTGGCAGTGCTGTGTCCATACATTTTTGAGATACCATTGTAGCTTCCTCATATGCAGTTTGGCATTGGGAAGCACCAGAATACAAGATGCCATGAACCCTAATGCTTGAAGGACTGTCCTTGCAGTCAGCACGGACTGATGAGATAGTTGATGGAAGTAAAGTGACAGACTCTTTTGTTTGTCCGGGTTAAAAAGGCCATCTGGGCTGCTGTATTCAGTCTCACACCCAGAAAGCACATGTCTTGAGAGGGTACTAGACTGGACTTTATTTCGTTCACAGAATACCCTAGGCATCTTAGCACTGCGATAACATATTCCAGATGCTGTAGAAGATCTTCCTTTTCTTGAGCCAGAATCAGGCAGTCGTCCAAGTAAGGATAGATTTGAATTCCTTGAAGCCTGAAGTAAGCTATCACTGGAGCCAGAACCTTTGTGAACACTCTGTAGATAAGCCAAAGGGCAATGCAGAGAACTGATAATGAGAATTTCCAGCTCGAACCGATACTTCCTGCAACTTAGCCTTATAGGCACATGAAGGTAAGCTTCTTTGAGATCTAAAGTTACCATCCAGTGATTTTGCCCAACAGAGGTAAAAGCTGTTGTAACGTCAACATCTTGAACTTGGGAATGTCCAGATAAGTGTTGAGGATAGATAAATCCAAAATTGGTCTCCACGTGTTTCCCTTCTTTGGTACAAGGAACAGGCGAGAATAAAATAGGCCCATTTCTGATACAGGGACTGGCTGTATGGCCCCTATGTAAAGTGACTGAGAAACTTGCTTGTGAGCCTTTTCTTTGTGGAGGAGGAACGTCTGGCATGCCTTTGAAAGGGGCATTGTATGGAAATAAAATCTGTAACGTGGTGAATGATATCCAACACCCATTTGTCTTGAGTAATTAAATCCCAATTTTCTTTGAAAAGAGACAGTCTTCCTCCCAAAGGAGCTGCCAAATGTGAATCTGCTGGCAGCTGTAAAGACAGGTCATTGGGTCTGGAAAGGACTGACCCTGCCCTCACCAGAAGTCTGAGCAGGTGAACTCCTGTTCTAGGCCTAAAAGAACCTTGAGCCCTGCCTACCACGTCTAGACCTACCCCTAGACTGAGAATCATAAGCAGGATATGTCCACCCCTTAGCAGGCCAATTTCTACTAAACTTTGGTGGCTGGACCTGCAAAAAATCTTTAACAGTTTGCATAGACTTAGCTTTGTCCTCCATTTTCTTTAAAACTGCTTCCACAGGCGATCCAAACAACACATCAGACTGTAAAGGAGCATCCAAAATCCTTGTCTTAACATGCTCAGCTAAATTCTGATCCTTCAACCAGGCATGCCTGCGAAGAACAGAACTGGTAGCAGCCACCCTCGAGGAGGCCTGTACAGCATCAAAACCACATTGCAAAGAATGCTTACCCACTTGTTCAGACCCATGAACCAAATCCAGCAACTCTTTACACTCAATACCTTCCGCCAAAGCATCCACCTTAGATTTCAATTGTGAAAGGAGATAATTCTGATATTTTAGCATGTGAAACTGACAATTCAAAGCTCTCATGGCTAGAGTGGAAGAAGTATACACTTTCTTTTCCCCACCTATCCAAAGCCCTTGCCTCTTTATCAGTGGGAACAGGATTTTTAACCACAGAAGCCTTTACACCCTTAGGCCCTTGAGAAATAGTTTCTGTAGGACTCTTAAACAAATATTTATGAGCTTGGGCACCCTATAATACCTATCAGGCTTAACAGGAGCAGGAGGCAAAGTCAGGGTTCAGGGAAGCCTGCAAAAACATCTTCCACCACATTCAACACAGGAGGAATAGCTAAAGGCCTATGCTGGGGTAAAAACAAAAACTCCCTAAGCCTTTTCCTGGAATCAGAGTAATCCTGGCCTTCCCATTTAAAGTGCTCCCTCATGGAATGCAGAGTCTCTGAAAATGAGAAGCTGTAGGAGTGGAATCATCCACATCAGAATCAGAATAAGTAGGATACTCCTGCATATCTTCCACAGAAGATTCTGAAGCTTCTGAACACTGTTCAAAACTATCAAACTCCGGTTCCACCCTAGGCCTCTTATCAGGCGGGGCATAGAACCCCTAATCATAGTAATCAAATCTTCTGCCATTTTAAGCATATGTTTCTTAGGTACAGAACCCGAAATGCTAGGAGAAACCCCACTGAAGCTGAACTAGGCCTACCTCTCAAAGAGTTTTGGCAACAGAAGGAGAGGGTCTAACTACCTTGGGAAGAGAGGGAAGAACAGTCACCTGAGAAGCCCCTCAGCCTGGCCTACCTCCTGAGAAGGCACATCCTGTAAGAGTATAGTTTCTGCCTGGGACTCCATGGAAACTCCTGGCAAAACCTCGCTCCACTGAGAAAGAACCGGCGTCCGGACTGCCGGTTCCTCAACCCTAGGCTTCACTGTTTTATCCTCGGAGCATCCGACGGCATTTTATAATTGCAACGCTTCCCAAACACTAACCTGGCACAGTCTAACCTCCTCTTAATAGTGCGTTTGTTAAACCTAGCACAAGAGCGGCAACCAACGTCGTGCTCAGGCCCTAAACAAGGTATACACAAGGTATGATAATCACTATGAGGTATCTGTTTCCCACAAGAAATACAGTTATTCACTTTTTGACATCCGTAAAATACTGAGGCAAGAAAAACAAAAATGTTCCCCAACGGGTACTTAGCCAACTCTGTTTCGGTCTGAAACTCGGTTTCGAAATATTTCAGAACGCCAACCTGCACTCGCAAAACTGCTTCTGCATCGGACCATGCGGCAAAAGACTGAGATGGCGTCGGTCATGCGCATTAGTACCCTGACGTGCTGACGTCAGTCTAATGCGCCCTGACCGACGTCAGCCTTATACTCTGGTATTCGGGCCGACTGGACGCGGACTATACCCAATAGTCAGGACTGCAGCAATGGAAGACGAAGAACATCAGTCTTGAGTAAAATCCTTGTCCCTGCTCTTGCTGTGGCACTTGTTGAATAACCCTCATGTCCATGAGAGCTGCAACTTGTTTTTGAGCCTCTGCCCATTGATTTTTTTGGCAGGTCTGGCCAACCGTTTGCCCTTGGCAGGTTATGGAAATGAAACTTGTAACATTGTGACACTATGTCTAGAACCCATTTGTCCTGGGTTATAATGTGCCAATTTTGAGAAAAAGTGCTAGTTTCCCCCTAAGGGTGCTGCCAGAAGATAAGTGCTTGGTGCAGGCAGGGGGAAGTCATTGGGACTGTTTCCTGTATGATTGTGCTTTGTCTTCTCCACTATTGGAGGTAGAAGCACTCCACTGCTTAGGCCTGTAGGATCCTTGCTGCTGTGATCTGCCTCTAGGGCGTCTGGATCTGCCCCTTTGAGGTCTGTCTGAGACTGGAAAGGACCAATTATTTGTAGGCCAGTGTCTGCTAAATCTAGGTGGCTGTACCTGTAAAAAATCCTTGACCGTTTGCATAGATTTAGCTTTGTCCTCCATTTTCTTTAACACCTCTTTTGTCTTAACACCAAACAAGGTATCATGTTGTAAAGGAGCATCTAATAATTTTGCTTTAACATGGTCGGGGAGAGTTTGTTCCTTTAACCAAGCATGCCTCCTAATGACAGAACCTGTAACAGTGGCCCTGCAGGAGGCCTCCAGTGAATCAAACCCACATTGCAAAGTATGCTTTCCAACTTGTTCAGCTGCATGCAATAAATCCTGCATTTCTTTGTTTTCTGCACAATCAGAATTTGCCATCATTTTCTGCTTAAGCAGTGTCATGATATATTGCTGATATTTGAGCATATGAAACTGGCAATTTAAGGCCCTTATAAGCCAAAGTAGCAGATGTGTAAATATTTTCCCCATCTATCCAGAGTCCTAGAATCCCTGTCAGAGGGGGGAGGGTTTTTTGCAGTAGAAGCCTTGACTCCTTTTGGACCCTGAGAAATAGTTTCTGGGTCTGCAGTAGGGTTTTTAAAAAGGAATTTATGAGAGTCAGGGACCCTGTAGTATCTGTCTGGCTTAACAGGAGCTGGAGGTAAAGAGACAGGGGTCAGACTAGACTCCGAGAACACATCATCTACAATGTCCAACAGGTGGAATAGCTAGAGGCCTGTGTTGAGGTAGTAAAAGCAAGTCTCTGAGCCTTTTCTTAGATTCTGAAAAATCTTGGCTCTCCCAGTGGAAGTGCTCCCTCATAGAATGCAAGGTTTCCCCAAAAGAGTAGTCCTCAGGAGGAGAAGATGAAGGAATTGATTCTTCAGCATCAGAATCCTCATGGGAGGAAGAGAATATTCCTGATCAGAAGAGGAATCAGAAGAAATGGAAACGTGATCTGAAGATTCATAGTCTGTCTCTTGCCTAGGCCTCTTATCAGGAGGGGGATGGGAACCCCTGATCAAGGTAATTAAGTCTTCGGCCATTTTGAGCATATGTTTTGTTTGGGCATGGAGGCCTGTCCTTGTGTATGGTGAACTCGTTTCTTTACCTTTAAAGGTGTTTTAGTCTTTGTCTTTGAAGTCAGTTTTATATATAATTGTTTAGGTCTGAATGCACCCTCAGAAGCCGATGCCTGCTCAGCGGCTCCGGACCCATCTGAGGGATTAATGTCTGAGGCTCCAATACCTTCAGTTTCCAGCAGCCTGGCTGACTCCACATGGGAGTCGGTAGCGGCCTGCAACTCTAAAGTAGCGGGCATCAGGGGCTGCGAAAGCGCCTCACTGAGAAACGGCGAACTGGAAACTTGCTTAGGAAAAGCTTCGGCATGGGTTTTGGACATCGGTTGCCTGTCTTTTTCTTTTTCTTTGCATTTTTTGTGAACTCTGGTAGTCGGATGGCTATCCGACAATGTATAATTAAATCTTCACCCAAAATAGCTTAATGCAAAATCGTACCGACGCTTAATGGTGCATTGGTTAAATCTAGCACAAAACCGACAACTAGCAACGTCGTGGTCAGGGCCTAGGCAAGGAATACAGTAAGAATGAAAGTCTTTACGAGGTATTTGCTTCCCAGAAGAAATACAATTATTAACTTTTTCTGACATCGGTCTGGAGCAAGAAAAAAGTTTGCCCAATGGGGTATTTAGCTTTTAATGAAGACTTCGGATCTGAAACTCGAACACGAAAATCTCAGGAGTTGGCCGACCGGCACTTGCGAACTGCTTCTGCTTTGGGCACCTCGCGGCAAGAAACACTGAATAAAATGGTGACGGCTATATCTTTTATACCCCTGACGACCTGACGTCAGGGAAGAGGCAACAGCAATTGACGCAGGACCCAAGACTTTGGAATTCAGGCCGACTGAGGACAACCTGCCAGCAGGATAACCCAAATGTAATGACTGCAACAGTGAAACATGAAGAACAGCACCATAATACAAGCAGGGCTAGTAACATGCCATGGTGGGATAACACCATAATACAAGCAGGGCTAGTAACATACCATGGTGGGATAACACCATAATACAAGCAGGGCTAGTAACATACCATGGTGGGATAACACCATAATACAAGCAGGGCTAGTAACATACCATGGTGGGATAACACCATAATACAAGCAGGGCTAGTAACATATCATGGTGGGATAACACCATAATACAAGCAGGGCTGGTAACATACCATGGTGGGATAACACCATAATACAAGCAGGGCTAGTAACATACCATGGTGGGATAACACCATAATACAAGCAGGGCTAGTAACATGCCATGATGGGATAACACCATAACACAAGCAGGACTAGTAACATGCCATAGTGGGATAACATCATAATACAAGCAGGGCTAGTAACATGGTGGGATAACACCATAATTCAAGCAGGGCTAGTAACATACCATGGTGGGATAACACCATAATACAAGCAGGGCTAGTAACACACCATGGTGGGATATCATCATAACACAAGCACGGCAGCATTATGAAGACAGAAACTGTACATCTTTTTAGTCACAATAGCAAAATGTCTCAGTCCTGTTTCCTTAAAATATGTATGCATTTAAATATATCAAGTTATGTTTCAATCATAAGAGCATCATCAGGACCTTAGAAGCTATTATGTGAAAGACATCGATTTGTTTTAAATGTTTTTCACGAATAACTTTGTCACTTTGTTTTGCTCATGGTTTGTGCTTGTGCTGAATAAGACTTGAGCTGCCTCAGTTCCCTTTTGGTTAGTGTTACGAAGTAGTCTGAGTTTGCAGTTACTTTATAGCATACATGCAGTGCTGATATTAGATAGATACAAACACACTCTTTCCTTATTTTCTGTTAATATATTAATTGTGTACTGTATTGCTTATAAAGTAACTCTGTGTGAGATTTTGAATTTACCTTTAGCAAATTTTTTTAGCTGAGTGGGGTTCCTGTATTTGTTGATGGATTTCACTAGTACCTCTGGTGAGTCAAGCTGGCAAGTGGCCCTGTGCCACTAATATGATTTTCTTCTGTGTCACATTTTTGTTGTTTTACATACTTCATGTGTGTGGAGGTCCTTCTTTCTTTCTATCAAATGTTTAGCATGGTGTACTTTTGTATGAAATCAGAAGTCTTAACTCTACACCTCATCATTTTCTGTAAAACTCTTTTTAAGTCTTAAATATGCACTTAATATATTGTGAACAGAACTACTGCATGAGTTATTAACATACTATACTATGGAATATGAAATGTCTATGCTAGAGCTACTATGCCCCAGACTTGTTCAGTATTTCTGCAGTTTCTCACTGTGTTCTAAGGGTATGTTCATCACAGCTTTAATCAGTACAGTTGCTGGTTCAAAGTTCTACAGCACAGTTTACTTCTGATTTATTTTTATATTTTAGTCACTCCACAACAGTAGTGGCTACAGCAACTGAAATAAGCATCAACTTTTTTAATCACTCCACAAGATACTCTAAACATCTGTGGTTACAGTAACTGAAATAAACATTCTTGCATAATTAAATTGGGAAAGTGACAAGAAAAATTACTTTTGGTGCCATGGGAATAAACTGAGCTCTTTATTTATTATTCTGAATCTGCTTTGGGCCAAATTCAACAATTCTTGTTTTTTTAACTAACTTGAGGAAGAATGCTGTCAGAAGAAGGTGACTCTGGGGTTCATGAGTCCCATGATTCATGAGTGTTACATTTGCACTCGCAAGGCAGGGTTAATTGTATTCAGTTTTTTTTTTTTTTTTTTGCTAAATAATCAATATATGATGTTTTGCTTTGACTATGCTGGTTCACAAAATAATGAAACTCATCTTACAGATGTTCTAGAATGAGTGACTTGGTGAAGTGATAGATAAATAAAAATGTACCCGACAAGCTGCTCTTCTATTATATTCTGTCTCTGTACTTGTGTTTCTTTATTCGTATTAAACTCATTTTACTAATCAACTTATACATCACCCTTACTGATCTTCACTTGTTGTTGTGTTTTTCGGCTTTTCCCGGTTAGGGGTCGCCACAGCGGAACACCGGTCTGCTAATGATTGGCAGTAGATTTTGACGTGCCGAGTTGCAGGCCCTGACACACAACCTTCAACAAAGGTACGCCCATTCACACATGTCTCCACACAGAAGATGCTCTAGCTGAGAATCGAACAGGACAACGTCTTACTGTGAGGCGACAATGCTACCGCAGCACCACCACCGCAGTTTTTACTGATCTTCACTAAACTTAAGAATTCTACAATACGTGTATGTATTGTACATGCTATTGATGTAATTGTAAATCAGTGTTTTTTTTTTTTTTGTGATACAGAGCTTTGTCATTGCAATTTAGCAGGAAGAAATAAATCATATGCACAATTGTTACAAATGTGTAATGTACTAAATAGTGGCATTTTACAAACTGGCTTCTCCGAGATAAAAACTGCTGCAGTCGTTACTTGAGTGTAATTAACAGTGGACCTTGACCACTGAAGAAGTAGTGTACCTTGACCTGTTGAACATTGTCATAACATCTGGTATTCAAGAGAGCCCAAAATAAACAGAAGGACAGACATGCGGCCAGATTCATCTGCATTTATTTTAGACAACAGACCACATGATGTACAGTCTGAACATGACACAGGCTAGGGGCACTGAATCTCTTAAAGTTACACACATACATTACATCCTCCTTTCAAAAATTAAGGCTTTCTATCATATGCAGAGGTAAAATTAATGCATAAACATATAGCAAATAATAAAGAAAACAAAGTTTCTATTTGCTTTCATTTTGGGTACTGCTTCTATAAGAAAACAATTTTCAATATTTTTTGTTAATTTCAAAGGGAATTACATTTCAAATATACTTTAGGGTTGCAAGGTGCTATACTAGTTAGCATTACTGACTCACTGTGCTGGTTTCTGTTACTTGGTTCCCAGTTGGGATGCCTCCTTTGTGTAGTTTGCACAATCTCTCCATGTCCACATGGGGTTTCACCAGTGCTTTGGTTTCCTCCCACATTCTAAAGATATGTGCAAAGAACACATGCAGTGTGAGAACATTTGTGTATGTCCTGTCATGGATTTTTTCACATGCTGGGTGCCTGTATAGGTTTTGGTTTTCCTGCAATCTTGAATAGAGTAACATGGCTATCAGAATATGAATGAATAATTTATTTACTTATTTGTCCTTTAGTAACTGTGAAAGTCTGACAGAGCCAATGGCCTATTTTTAGCACAGACCCCAAGAGAAAAGCTCCACAACAGATTCAAAAACATTTAATTAATAGTTGATGAGTAATAATACACATGAGGAGAAAAGCCCCGCAACAGATAGTATGCAGTGAACTGATGAGTAATCATATACAAGGAGATCAACACTGCAACAGATTAAATATTTTGCAATGATTTGAAGAGAAAGGCTCCATAAACACGCATAAAGACATTTTACAATAGCTGATAAATAATTATATATAAGGGAGGAAAAGCCCCACAACAGATAACAAACACTTTAAAATAGATTGGGGTATACCTTATATAGGGGGTAAGAGCTCCCAAAACAGATTGAAATACATTTACAGAACATTGCTAAGAGAAGATGTGATCAAGAATACATGTACTGCAAGTAGCAAGACACTTTGCAGAAGTAGCTAGCCTAAGTCGAGTAAACTAACATATAGCTATTCAAAATATTGACTATATTTATAATAACATATGCAGAGGCGAGAAATAGTAAGAGTATTCTGATGCTAAAATGGACAGCTTAATAGAATGAGATGAGGAGGAGAAATATGCAGGAGAAAAATTAAGGACATGGAGAGAGAGGGATGATTATTAGTAGAAAGATGAGAATGTTGCAGAAGGCCACTCGAGAGGAAATAAATAGTAGTAAGTGCTGGCTGAAGAGGTACAATTGCTTTCAATATTAGACCATTACTACCTGCTAAAATACTGAGGTGTTAGTCATTCAGAGTGAGGCATAGTGAGGGCTGTACAGGTACAGGCATCAGATTTTTTTTAGATTGGTCTTGAAAGTGGAAAGGTTGCTATTATGTCTAAATGATAAGGGGATACAGTTGCAGGAGTGGGCTACACAGCTGGAATGCAGACAGGTTCTTGCTGACAGGTGTGATTTGTAGGTAGTAAGGGGTGTAGCAGGGGTATATGTACGCAATAAGTCTAGCAGGGATTTGCTTTGTTCTGGTTTGCATATTATATTGTGTGGACAAGAGTAGGTGGGTAGAAGTGAGTTGCTTGGGTAATTCAAGCCAATCAAGGTGTTTTAGGACTAAGCAGTGATGGGTTTAATGAGTTAGTGGCAAATTTTGCTACTTACTGTAGCACTGGGTTAGTTTATTCTGGATGGAAACTTCTGGATGGGAGCCACATGGTAAAGTGGAAAGCAGGAGTGTATAGGCCAGGAGTTTCCTGGATGAATCAGTTAAGTAGTTTTTATTCTATAGAGTGCCCCTAATTTTTACTGAATTTTTTGATAACCTGAAATCTGACTTACACCTGCAACACGTTATCACCAATTGTCAAGCCTAGTAACTTGGTATGGGGAATGACTTCTCTGGGGGTATTATCAGAGGCTGTTATTGAGGAATTTTGTTTGAGGTATGCAAGGGTTTTTGGGTTGAGTAGAAGCTGGGAGTTACTCAGCCAATTTTTACTTGATGAAAATGACTCTTGGGAGACATGTTATACAGAAAATGGGTTACTGGTAGTACATGCCGCTCATCCGGTCAGGATTAAAACAGCTGAACAATTGTGGGTTTGGTTCAAGCAGCTTTACTACATAACAAGCACATCAGGATTGAGGCTTAGTAACTTAAACTTAAATAAACTTATAAACAGACTGACTACTGCACTCATACATGTTAACACTCTGGCTGTTCACTCAAAATAGCACTGCTGCTTGCACGTGCTCTCCATTTATATGCACGTGCCCTCACTTTGAAATGCTTCTTAAAGTCACAACACACACTCTGATCTACATCCTCCCTCTCTGAGAAATGTCATGCACAGTAATAATGGCAATAATCATTGACATGCAATTGCACAGAAATAATCCTTTGACATGCAATTATACAGAACTAATTACAAGTGGAACAATCATGTCCAGGTTGCTGTGTATTTTACACTAGGTCTGGAGTTACAACCTGATCATGTGACATAAAAATTAGGACTGGGTTTAGCAACAGGGACTGTCTTTGATGAACGTTCAACTTCTGGGACATCATCAGGAATGGGAATAGGTACTGAGACATGTCCTTCAACAGGAGCATTGTCTGGATTGCTCTGAGATCTAGAGTCTGTATCACAGGTACAATGCTGCGATATCAATTCAGACATCAGAAGAAGATGCCTGTGATTTCTTCTATATTCTATACCCATAGATTCTTCTAAGTAAGATCTCGGCTCGGCACATATACCTCTCATTTGACCAATTCGATCAAAACCTTTCGCCATTTGCATCCTCACTATCTCTCCTTCTTTTAATGGATGAAGAAATCTGCTCATTTTATCATAGTAAGACTTCTGGAATGATCGCTTTTTGAATAGTTGGGCTTTGATTGCTCTGGTGTTTTCAGCATTAGGCACCAACAAACTGGAACTGATAAGCAAGTTTGTTCTGGTTTGCCTAGATAGAAGTCTCTGAGCAGGTGAGCCAAGTAAATTGTCACGGAGTAGATTTCTGAGATTAAGCAAATTTAGGAAAACATCAGTACTGTCACGCTTTGACCTCTCTAGTAATTGCTTTGTATTTGTACTGCACGTTCAGCTAGTCTGTTTGACTGTAGGTACTCAGAACTACAGGTAGCATGGTTAAAGTCCCACTCTTTTGCAAATTTCTGAAATTGCTGAGTGGTAAACTGGGCACCGTTGTGAGAAATAACTTTGTATGGACTACCATGGACTGAGAAATGATGTTTCAACTTAGTAATGACAGTACTGGACATTAGGTTAGGTAGCAGCTCCATCTCAAACCAATTCAAATAAGAGTCTACCAACACTAAGTAATGTTGGCTATTCCACTCTAATATGTCGGTGGCTACTGTTGACCAAGGTAGTTCAGGAATCTGGTTTAGCTGAAATGGCTCTTTTTGCAAATGCAGTTTAGTACTATTGCATACTGAACAAGATGAAAGTACTTTATCGATATCTTTTGATAGAGAAGGCCAAAATACTAGTCCTCTTGCCCTTCTTTTGGTAACTTCGGAACCTGGGTAGCCACTATGCAAAATCTGGATGCACTCATGTAAGTAAGTAGGAAGATCAACTTTAGGACCTTTGAAAATGATACCATCTTCTATGAACATCTCATCTCTGTAAGAAAAATAAGGTTGCACTTCTGCTGGTACACAAGATTACTTTGATGGTCATCCAGCATTGATGAAGTGGTTGAGCATTTGCAAAATTGTATCAGTCTTTGTATGATTTCTTAGCTCCTCAAGTCTTGTGGTAGAAAAATTATACACTTCCATGACATCAAAGTCAAAATTCTCTGTATCAAGCTTTTCTGTGGTATTTCTGGGTGATCTGGATAAGGTATCAGGTAGATAAAGAAATTTGCTTTTCATATAGACCATTTTGAAGCTGCACTTTTGTAATCTGAGCATCATTCTTTGTAGTCTTGCAGGAGCTGTATGCATAGGATTCTTTAAAATAGTGACTAGAGGTTGATGATCAGTCTCAGTCTGGATAGCTTGGCTATAAATATAATCATGGAACTTCAAACATGCGAACACAACTGCCAAACGTTCCTTCTCAATCTGAGCATACTGCATCTCAGTCTGGGTACGAGTTCTAGACACAAGGGCTACTGGTCTACTCTCTTGAAGAATAACTGCATCAAAAACTTACTCTGAAGTATCACAGGAAAGAATTACTGGCTTGTGGACATCATAGTATCTTAACGTAGGTGGACTGGCAATTCTCTGTTTCAGGTCATCAAATGCTCTCTGGTGTTCCAACCATGACCAGGTAACATTTTTGCATGTCAACTCTCTTAAGGGCACTGATAATTCACTGAAGTCTGGTATAAACTTGCCCGAATAGTTAACCATAACCAAGAAAACACTGTAATGCTTGGACATTGTCTGGAGCTGGCATCTCAAGACTGGCTGTTTGTTTGGAAGGATCTGGTCATAAGCCTGAACTGGTAAATAAATGACCGACATAAATAACTTCTAGCAGCCTGAATTTACATTTCAGGGAATTGAGCATTAGATTCACTTCACGTGCTCTTTCTAGAACTTTCCTGAGGTTTCTGTCATGCTCTGCTTCACTATTGCCTCCAACTAGTAAATCATCTACTATTATAGCATATGGACAGACTGAAAAAGTTTGTTCCACTGCATGCTAAAAGTCTTCATTGGCAGAATTTATTCCAAAAGGCATTCTGAGAAATCTGTATCTACCAAATGGCGTACTGAATGTAGTCAGTAGTGAAGATTTGCAATCATGCATTACTTGCCAAAATGAACTCTTTGCCTATAAGACAGAAAAAAACAGTGGCATTTGGCATAAGGGTAGCAACTTCCTCGACTGTATGCATAGGATGGTGGGGTCTCTTTAATGGTTTAAGTATCTTGGGTCAATACATATTCTGATTTCATCTGATCTTTTCTTATGAGCAACTGCCATGGAAGACACCCATTCAGTTGGTTCTGTAACTGGACAAATCACACCTTGCTGCACCATTTTATGTAACTGCACCTTGCCTCTGTCCTGCATAGTTATCGGAACTCTTTTGTCTGCTCTGACCACTGGACTGACCTCTGGGTCTAATTTCATAGGAGTACACAACTGGAAGTTTGCCTAGTTTGTTTTGGAAAATATCAGCATACTCTGTGAAAATAGCACTGATGAAACTGGAACTGGGACATGTGCTTACATGATGGACTTTTTTACTTTTTAGTAAAGGAAAGCATTTTTAAACTGTCTCTGAGACCTAATAATGACCGTGCAGGTCTTTTGACTACATAAAACTTCAAGTTGTAACTGCTCCCAGCTGAATAACATGAAAGCACTACTGAGCCTTCGGCTATATATTTATTTTTTTAATTTAACATTTTGTTAACCAGGAAAGTCTGACTTGGAAACAAAGCCAATTTTCAGTGGAGGCCCAGGGAGAAACACTCCAGATGCATGTCTTTGTAACGTGGGAATAAACCAGAGCACTTGGAGGAAACCCACATGAATGCAGGGAGGACATGCAGACTCCGCACAGAAGGCACCCCAGCCGAGAATCGAACTGTGTCAAAATGTGTTATCATCCCCTTCGGGAAAAACCCAGTTCCCATGAATTACTACAGTGATGGTAGTCCACACAACACAGAAGACGTCATAAGAGATCTGGGAACACAGGTTGACAGCAACCTCTCCTTTGACCACCACATTGCCACTGTGGTCAGAAAGTCCTTCTATATGGCACATCTCATTACTAAGGGTTTTGCATCCAGGAAGAAAGAGGTTATTGTCTCCTGCTACTCTTCCCTCATTAAGTACAATGCCCCATTTGGCATGTACCTCACTAAACACCTGCAACAACTGGAGAGGCTGCAAAAGTACCTCACAAAGAGGATCCTAGGCCTTAAACATTTGTCCTATATGGACAGACTCAAAAACTCCAACTATTCTCTGTCTCATATCGCCTACTTAGAGGTGATCTATGCTTGATTTACAAAGCCATGTCTGACCCACCTCTGTTAGAAATGCTACATCTAAAGAAATCCCAATCCCTCCGCACCACATGCTCCAGAGACCTCAACCTCATTACCACAATCAACAGAACATGCTGGATGGACAGGTTCATAACCCAGAGACTGCCCATGCTATGGAATGGACTTCCCATACATGTCAAGTAGAGCACCTCACTGGCCCTCTTCAAGAGAAATATTGATGAGTGGATGGGAAATAGAAAATTCACCCCAGGGATCACTCCAATGGCTTTACTCGACAGAGGCACTGGGAACGAAGGTCGGATGGCACAATACCAAGGTAATCCTATGGGCTAGGCTTGTAAAGGCTCCAGGGCCATTAGCCAGTACACACCTATGAACCTATGGAAAACCTCTTGCTGTAAGGTGACAACACTACCACTGCACTACTGCGCTGTCCATTTGAATCTCTTCACCTCCATAAGCAACAAGCTTTGCACAATTGGCCAAATGAAGTTGTTCGCCAGCTCTTACTCTACCAAATGTTTCTGCTGACATAACATTACACTTTGAACCAGTGTCCACTTTGACCTCCGTGGGTTTACCATTAATCAGGACAGTACAAAACACTTCATTTTTTGCCAACAAATCTACTGCATTACCCCTTTTACCAACCACTGATGCACCATCTGCATAGAAAGTAGAGTTACATTCTTCTATATGATCAACTTACTTTTTTGAATGACCTTTCTTAATAAGTGAATGAGTCTTGCTTGATTTACAAAGCTTTTGAAAGTGTTTCCATTTTTTTACACTTGTGGCATTGCTGACCCAATGCTAAGCACTTTTCTCTTTTAGACTCGTGATTGGTACCACAACTACGCCAGTTAACAATGAGACTTGACTTGAGCTTTGCTGACTCACACCTGTGCTGCACTGAGCATGTCCATTTTACTAAGCTAGTCTTAGAACTTGCTGGAAAGGTACGAGCTCTCCCACAGGGGCTGCAGCTGCCATGTGCTTAGGCCTGTTTGTTATCCATGTGCTGCATGCTGCCTACATTTGGTCTAGAGGCTGTTGAAACCATGCCCTTATCACTTGCAAGCATATTAGTGTGCCTTTCTGTAAGCTCGTGTATTTGACAAATCTCTATGGATTTGCTCAACGTTAAATCACTGTCTTGAAGCAAAATCTTTCTCACTGCATTATTATTAATACCATACACAAGCCTGTCCTTTATCACCTCATCTTTCAAATCACCAAATCTGCACGTTTCAGTTTTTCTTCTCAAATCAGTAATGTAAGCTGCAAAAGTTTCTCCTGGCTTTTGGTTTCTTGTATAAAATAAGTGCCTCTCCAATGTAACATTTGTCTGGGGGTTACACATTTCTCTAAAGTTACATTTCAAGCACTCAGGGTCCTCCCTTGATTGAGCTTGTACAACAATATGATGGTTTTCCCCTTCTCTTACATATACTGCTGGTGTATAAACAAATGGATGCTGTCTTTCAATGGCTTTTGACCCTGCTAGATTAAGCAGAATAAATGCCCTCGTATATGCATCTTTATCAGAAAAAGCTGCTTGTATGAAAATATTCTATTCCTGCTCAAATACTCTCCAAGTCTCTGCAATATTATGATCAAACACAAATGGACTGAGTCTGGAAAACACCTTTGCCATGCCAACACACAGTAGGAAAGACCCTTGGAATTATGTACGTACATACACACATACATGTCAGAAATGTAGGGCCAGAAACTTGTAATTATGCTTAACAGCATAATAGACTCTGAAATAACTGCACTTTGTGAAATAAGTCTCCATAGCACAAGAACACATTGAAATCACTCTACTTTGCAAAATCACTCAGTGTAAGAAACACTTCAGAATGGCTGCACTTTGCGAATTAACTGTACACAGCACAAAAAACTTTTTGAAATGACTGTATTCTGACTGCACTTTGTTTAATAACTGTACTTTTCACACAGTAAACTCTGAAATAATTGTACTGTAATAAAGCACACACTGCAAACACTTTGCACACTCTGAGATACATAAAACAACTCTTGTTATACTTTGAATAGCTTTAGTTATTGTGAAACCGTAGCTCATATCAAAAAACATAGTTTGCTAAAAAATGCAATTAGTTTGCTTTTCTATGCTCATTTTGCCCTTTTATTGTACTCATTATGCTTGTTTTACTTCTATCATACTCATTATACTTTTATTGTGCTCATTTTACTTTTAACATGCTTGTTATGCAAATCAGAAGTAATTCTGAATGCTCTCAAGTATTTTTAATAATTTTATCAAATATTGTAGTTTCGAACATTTTTGTTTAATCAATAAAATGTTTTGTGCTTTTCTTTTGATTAATAATGTGTTTTGTGCTTTATGTTTGATTAATAATGTGTTTTCTGCTTTGTGAAAGCTTCATATAGTTTTCTTTATGAAATAAATAATTTATGTGAGTTTTTATTACCTGAAGTTCATTTCTGACCATTTTTTCAATTGTTTGAGCAGGTTGTAATGAGTCATTCCTCTATATACCTCCATTTTTAACTGTGCACCTCATGGCTCGACTTCCGGCTTCTTTCTGGCTTCTTGTTGTTCAGACATCCCAGTTCCAACACCATGTCATTCAGACATGCCACTTCTGACACCATGTCGCTTGTACAATCACGATAAAACAGACACATAGTTGTGGGTTTGGTTCAAGCAGCTTTATTACATACAAACTCATCAGGATTGAGGCTTAGTAACTTAAATAAACTTATAAACAGACTGACTACTGCACTCATGCATGTTAAGACTCTGGCTATTCACTCAAAATGGCACTGCTGCCTGCATTTGCTCTCTATTTATACCCACGTGCCCTTACTTTCAAATGTTTCTTAAAGTCACAACACACACTCTGATCTACAGTACAGACTGAACAACATTGTCTGCATATTGCTTGAGGGGTGCTTGATATTTGGCAGAGTGTAGATTGTTGGTAAATATATTGAAAACCAGTGGCCCAATCTATGGAACCTTGGGGAGCACCTGTTTTGATGGACAAGAAAGATGAGTAGGGATTAATCCATTTAACAGACTGGAGTTTATTGGAAAGGTAAATGGAAAACCAGTTGGTAGAGTTGTTTGATATGCTAAGTGAAGAGAGTTGTTTTAGAAGCAGGCTATGGGAAATGATGTCAAAGACCTTGGACAGATCCAGAAACATGGAAAACCAGTTGGCCTTTGTTTCTGGCTAGGTTAATAGTGTCGGTGAAACTTAGGAAAGCTGTGGTAGTGTTAAGTCCTGATCTGAAACCATATTGACATTGGTTTGTTTGTAAATTAGCCATAATTGATTACGAATGCATTTTTCAAGGATTTTCAAAAGTGGGGAGAGACTGGCAATGGGGCCTAAAGTTGAATATATCACTGGAGTCTCTTCCATTGACAGCTGAGATGATGTGAGATTTTTCCATAGGTCTGGGATATGTGATTCCTGAACAGGTCTATTTATGAGAATGGATAACGGAAAGGAAATTGAGCTGGCTAATAGTTTTAGAATTTCATCTGGAGCTAGTGTACTTGGTCTAATTTATCTGAAGTATTTTTTGATTGTTGTAGTGGATACTGATTGAAAGGAGAAGGAGTGGGTATTAATGGAATTGAAAGGTGAAACTGACTGGGATGTGGTCAGATTAGTAGAGGAGGTTGATTTGTTTTGAGTCTGGTTGTGAAGTAGGTTAGTGATGCTAGAGATAAAGTGATCATTAAAAGCATTAGCCATTTCTCCCTCTTTGAGCAGTGGGGGTTGGGGTTCACATAAAAAACCACAAACCACTTTTTATTACTAAAACAGCAAATTCACTAAATGCAATTTCAGTATAGTTAACACTTTTTGGTCAGTTCTATCTATCTGAGTATCCCATAAGCTTACTAGGTAATCATCCAAACTTGGATTACATGGGAAATTATGTGGTCTGATATTAATATACTTATGAAGTGATTCAATAATCTAAAGAAATATTCTAGATTCAGGTAAACATTATTTTGCTCATCTACTGCTGCTTCTGGAAATACTCTTGAAACATCTGTTTGGGTAGCTTTTTGTACGTGTAGACTTCCCTGACTATCTAGACTGTAGGCATCAGAAACACAGTATCTATACTCACAACAGTTATTAACAGACAAATTCAGTTTGGACAAATGTTTTTGATTTCTTTTTAGCAACATTTCAACCACAATATGAACAACAAGCGATCTGGGTTAGTCACGGTGATTCATGACCACTACTCCTAGTTGCTTCCCTCCTGGACTTTGGTATATTCTCACTCTGTCTCTCTCTTTTAAAGAAGTAATACAAATAGTAAGAAGAAGCAGAAGGGTAAATCAAGAATCAGACACTAAATTTTAAATTATGCACTTTCATCTGTATTTATTAAAACAAACTTCTTTAGACAACAAGAGCAAAGTAAAGAACAGTTTAAATAGCCCTCCATTAAATCATGTGACCCAAAAGGAAATTACATCAATGAAAAAAATCGTAGGAATAACACCATCTTGTGGTTCAAAACCTGAGCTACAACTAAATAAACAGTCAATTCATTCATAAAAATACCTGGCTATCAATATAGTATGATAGAACAGATAACACATTAAATTGAAAATCAACCATAAAAACCATCACATATAAACACTTAAAACCAAAAATATTACCTATTTAGTGCCTTCAATTTTAATAAGCACTGTATTGAGCATGTATCATTCAACCCAGGAAAGCTATAAAACTTAACTTCGAACTTAAGTGGTAAGTTCGATTAAATGCTTAATCTAAGCTGCATTCAGTACATTAGCTACACCTAATTAGTTTGACATAATGATCAGAATAATTAAACAATGGCTTAACATCTATATGTTTTAGGTGAACATTATATTACACTTGGTTCCAATGTCTAGTCTCATTGTCACACTTCAGTTATTACAATTTTAGCTTTCCTTCACCAATTTTCAACTAATTTTCTGTACTTTTACCTTGCACGCTATTTATTCTGTACACATTTAACACAAATTTTGCTTCTAATAATTGTTTTTCATACAGTCTTTTGACTGCAACTTTGTTTCTTTCATTTTAGGCTCTTACACAGTAGCTTTTCTTTTTCCATATCTTATACCTACTTAACTGTGGTTCATTTCTTTTTATGATATATAATATTATTCATCATAAAGGACGTATTAATGGGACATTCTTCTTGTGGCTAGAAAAGTTTATTAGGTGCGTTAACAAAGTACCATCATAATAAAGAAAACTAGTATACACACAAAAACACAAATGACAGAAAAGTGTAACAATAAATACATATGGAATGAAACAAAAATAATTCAAGATAAAAGATAAACAAGCTTAAATAATTGGGTTTTTAGAAACCTTTCAAGACAAAAGGAGTGAAGACTATCTTTTTTACTTAACATTTGTTTACTGGGAAAGTCCGACTTGGAACAAAGCCAATTTTCAGAGAAGGCCTGGGGAGAAACACTCCAGACGTAAGTCTTACTCACTGTCTCTTACTTACTGGGGAAGAATTTGCAGAGGTAATGTGCCTAATGGGAAAAAGACAAAGTACCTGATCTGCTGAGATATACTCTTGGAATCTTTGATAAGTACATAGGAAAGAAGATAGGGACCTCAGCTCTTGTAGAGCTAAATGCACATTCTTCCGTATCTTAAAAAATAATATAAAAAACAAACTAGCATCCAGTAACGGGTCTAACGTACCAGAGTAATAAGTTAATCATTAAAAACAACTGAAAGCAAATGGGCTATGAATGTACCTTCATCTGTAAGTGGCCTACATCAGTGTTAAACATGACTCATCTTTTTTCTGTTTTTACCTTCTTTAAATTGCTCCATCTCATGTGCTACTTTACATCAGGGTGTTTTGCGCACTCTAATTGAAACAAAGCAAATTTGCATGAGTTGCTTACAATTACCACTATGTTTAATGTGAAATGTGGCTGTCTCAGCAATCTGTACAGGCCTCATCTGATTATTTCTCCTAAGCATACATGATTGCTTATAGAACTAATGTGCCATGTAACAAAAAGTTCACACTCTGGCCCAACTCTTTAATTCAGCAAAACATGAATCTATGTACTCAGATGGAATGTGTGCCCTTGTAATGAACAAAATGGCAGATTATTTCATACATCACAGTTAACTCTGAAAGTTCTGCCTCTTCACAGTAATATTTTCTCTTTCAACCTACTAAAGTTCAATAATATTATACACTACATGGACTTCTTCACCAGCAAATGGAGAAATGAAGTATACAGATATGTCACTTGAATTCAGGGAAATGTCTAATTTTCGCTCCTACAATTTCCAGTTCTCTCAACAATTATCCTGAAAATGTATTTTCCATTTCCCTGCTAGGGACTGAACCAATTTATTTGTGATTACATCTGATAGCATACAACATTCGGTATTCATGAGGAGCCAAAAAGACAGATAGGCTATATGTGGCCACCTTCACCAACAATACATAAACTATACATCAGATACAGCAGGACAGCAGCAACAAGCTAAAGGTGTCATATATCTTAATGTAGCACACATACTTATTACACATGTGGCCTCTAAAGCCCCTGTCCTGGCACCTATGACTTTAAGAACCACGTAAAAGCTTTCATAAACCCAAATTCTACTTTGTTTACCCAGCTTCAGAAAGTTATCATGCCTCCAGACCAAATTCTTCTTCAAAAAAAGGTTGCAGCATAAAGGAGGTAATATGCACACACTAAAGAAAGTACAGCTGTTCCTAGATTAGGCTTTACAGGCAAGCACTGTGTTATCATCTTTTAGCAGACTCAACATAAACCTATTAAGCATAAAGAGGTCTGGCACAATGTCAAGTACTTAAATGTCTCCCACCATCTGTCCTTCCTTTATACTGTGATTATCTCAGACCTTTTATTACTGTATAGAAGGGACATTCAGAAATATGCAGTGCTTAAACCTGTGCAACTATTCTGCAGAGCATCATTTTACACTGACCGCTCTAGTTTTAAAGATGTTACTCAACCATACGTAGCATATACAAGTCTTGTGTTGTCACATAACTAGAAGGTTCCTACAGTGACTGTTGTGCATGAAAGTCACTAACATGATTATTATTTTATTTATTTCATTTATTTTACATTTGTTTACTGGGAAAGTCTGACTGGACAAAATGTCCTTTTTCAATGAAGGCCTGGGGAGAAAAGCTCCACATTAATAAATAATAATACAAGACAGATACAAATGTTGATTCAATCTCAGATACAAGTACAACATGAAAAATACATGTTAAACATTTCGCTAATACAATCATATAGTCTATGTAAGAGTAAAAAGAAAGTACAGTTCTATACACTTACCATCAATGTAGATGTTCGAGTGTATTCACTGTTGCAGTCATCACACTTGGGTTATCTACCTGCAGGTAGCCCTCAGTCGGCCCGAATACTAGAGTCTTAGTATTTCTACATTGGATGCTGTCACTTCTTCAATGACGTCAGGTTGTCAGTGGTATAAAAACAGGCAGCCGATGCCATTACATCAGTTTTTCTTGCCCCGACTGTCAGGAGCCCCCAAATAGGAGATAGTATATGGTGTGGAAACCACCACCAGTAAAAAGTAAATACCAGTACCATTAGGAATAGCCATAGAGAAGAGTGATAGAAAGACAGAGAAAAACAGGGGGCTGGAGGTAGGGAAACCAGGACTGCAACAGTGAATACACTCGAACATCTACATTTATGGTAAGTGTACACAACTGTACTATGTTCTTTGTGTTTCACTGTTGCAGTCATCACACTTGGGTTGATTCCCAAAGCTGAGGAAGGGTGGAGGCAGTCAACAAGAGTTAGGGCTGGCTAGTAGGCCCTGCAAGATTGCTGTAGCAAATCCTGCCCTGGATTTGGAAAAGATAAGTGGTAATGCTTTGTGAAGGTGTGTACAGAACTCCAGGTTGCAACTTCCAGAATGTCCCTGGTAGGGACTCCCCTGAGAAATGCTGGCCTTGCCCTCTGCCCCTGTTGCAAAGCTGACTAGCAGCTGGTCAGATTTCCTGAAAGGTTTAGTCCTGTGAAGGTAGTACCTGAGCTGCCTGTGCACATCCAAGGAGTGCAGAATCCTTTCCCCTTTATTCTGAGGGTTAGGGAAGAAGGTTGACAAAAGGATGGATTTGTTTACGGCCACACTGGACACCACCTTAGGCATAAAGGATGGGTTAGTCCTGTGGGAAACCCTGACAGCATGGAAGATAATAAAGGTGTCCACAGCCATCAGTGCCTGGTAGCTCAGACACTCTTCTAGCTGAAGTGATGGCTAGAAGCAAGGCTGTTTTCCAAGAGAGGAATTTTAACTCTGCTGAAGCAGCAGGTTCAAAAGGGGGAAGCCTGAGCTTTTCCAGTACAATGTTAAGGTCCCAAGCAGGGGTGGGTGCTCTCTTTGGGGGCCTTAAGTTGTTAGCCCCTCTCAAACTGTTTTATGAGAGGGTGAGAAAATAGAGGTGGCTCAGTGTTGTAATGAACTGAAATGGCAGAGGCATGAATCTTGATGGAGAAGGATAGGCCTCTGTGGAGTAGCTCTGCTAGGTAATCCAGGATTAGAAGTAAGAAGGGCACAGCTGTGTCCTTTCCTTTAGACTGAATCCAAGAACAAGATCTTTTCCACTTTTCCACATAGGATTTCCTAGTACTAGGCCTTCTGGCTTCAAGAATGACATCCAGCACCTGTTTACTTAGGGGTGTTGATGGAGTATTCAGGCTGCAATATTTAGGGTTTGTAATTGTGGATGCAAAATCTGTCCCTCCTGCTGTGACAGCAGGGTAGTGGGTCTGATGTATGTGCCAAGGTGGCACCATTGTCAGGCTGCACAGGAGTGGGTACCAGTGCTGGCTTGACCAGTCTAGGGCAATCAGAATTGCCCTTGGCCTGTCTTCTTTTATCTTGAGTAGTACTCTTGAGAGAAGGGGTAGAGGGGGAACGGCATAGATCGAGAGGTTTTCCCATTGAAAGGATAGGGCATCCACTTTCCAGGCCCTGCTGTGAGGGTTCCTGGTGCAGAATTTGCTTAACTCGTGGTTGTGGGGGGGGGGGGAGGCAAAGATATCCACCTCTGGGGTCCCCACCTCTGGATCAGGAGGTTGAAGGTGCTAGGTTCCAATTTCCACTTGTGTGCGTCTAGAAGATTTCTGCTTAAGTCATCTGCCACTGAATTTTGATTTCCTGGCAGGAATTGAGCTTGTAGATGGACTTGTTGTTCAAAGCTGTGCTTCACAGAGTCATGGCTAACCTGCAGAGTAGATAAGAATGGGTTCCCCCCTGCTTGTTTATTTACCACATAACTGTGGTGTTGTCTGTTTTTATCAGCAGTTGTCCTGGAAGGATTAGGTATCTGAAAGCTCTCAGAGCATTCTGTACAGCTAGCATCTCCTTTTGTGCAAGAGAATTTGGCTTGGGCTCCTGTGGCCCTGAATGCATTTGCCAGCCATGTGGGCCCCTCATGCATAGCCTGATGCATCTGTAGTCAGGGTTTGAGCGGCATGGTGGCATGGGGTAGAGTAAAATGCAGTCCCTTGTTGTGGTTGCATGCTTCTGCCCACCAAAGGAACTCTGCCCTAAGACAAGGTATGATAGGAATTACTGTTTCCAGGTCCTGAGAATGTTGGCGCGTAAGACTTTTTAAGTTCCATTGAAGTTTCCTCATATGCAGTCTTGCATATGGAATTAGCAGAATACATGAGGCCATGAACCATAGGGCTTGCAGTATTTTTCTTGCAGTTAGCTGGATTCTGGTGGCCATTTGCTTGAAGTAGTCTGTCAGATCGACTTGTTTTTCTGAAGTGAGAAATGCCATCTGGGAAGTTGTGTTCAAGCTTGCTCCCAGGAATACAATCTTTTGACTGGGCACCAGTTGTGATTTCTTTTCATTTGATGCTGTACCCCAAAGAAGTGAGAAGGCTTTTTACAAATGCCAGGTGCTAAAGCAGAAATTCCTGGCTGTCCATCTGATTCAGGCAGTTGCCAAGTACAGGTAAATTTGGATATTTCTCTGCCTGCAGTATGCAATGGCTGGACCAGGCATTTTGTGAATACCCTGGGTGCAGTAGATAAGCCAAAGGGAAGTGCAGAGAACTGATAATACATAGATCCTGTCTGAAAAGTAGATATTTCCTGTATGATTCCCTGATGGGGATGTGCAGATAAGCTTCTTTTAAGTCTAGGGTGACTAACCAGGCATCCTTGGCTAGCATAGGGAGAAGCTGTTGCAGGGTAAGCATCTTGAATTTTGGGATCACCAGGGAGGTGTTGAGAATTGAAAGATCCAGGATTGGGTGCCAAGACTCCTCTTTCCTGGGTACCAGGAATAGTCTGGAGTAGAAACCCTGACTCCTTTGTTCTACTGGAACTGGCTGAATAGCTCTGATGTTGAGCAGGGAAAGAACTTGGTTTTGAGCCTCTGCCCACTGGCTTGGAGGAAGATCTGGAAAACTTGCTTGGAGTTGGCAGTGAATGGAAATAAAAATTGTACTCCTGGGATATAATGTTGAGGACCCATTGGTCCTGAGTGATGGACATCCAGTTTTTGCATAACGGGCAAGTTTTCCTCCTAGGGGCACAAGCAAATTGGCAGGGCTGGGAGGTAGAGTTGAGAAGTCATTGTGAACTCCATAGGGAGGTGGCTTACCACTCCCTGTTTTAGGGGTGGGAGCACTCCATTGCTTAGATCTCTGCATACCCTGAAACTGTAGTCTGGGTGGCCTGTTTCCCCTGGGTCTTGTTTGGGAAGGCCTGGAGGGGGCTGGAAAGGACCAGTGTTTTGAAGGACAATGCCTACTGAATCAAGGTGGTTGCACTTGTAAGAATTCTTTAACAGTTTGCATAGATTTAGCTTTTTCTTCCATCTTTTTAAGAACAACTTCTGCTTTGGTGCCAAACAAAATGCCCTTATTTAAAGAGCATTGAGTAATATAGATTTGACATGATCTGGCAAGGTCTGCTCCTTCAGCCAAACATGTCTTCTCAGTGCAGACCCAGTGACTGCAGCCCTGCAAGATGCTTCTAGGGCATCAAAACCACACTGCAAAGTATGCTTACTAACTTGGTTTGCAGAATGCATAAGCTCTTGCAAATCTTTATTTTCTGCACAATCTGGAAATATTACCATTTTTTGTTTAATGAGATCCATAATATGTTGCTGGTACTTCAGCATGTGAAATTGGCAATGCAATGCCCTGATAGCAAGAGTTGCAGAGGTATACACCTTCTTACCCCATTTGTTTAAAGCTCTGGAATCCCTGTCCGAAGGGGTAGGATTTTTGGCTGTAGTAGCCTTAATACCTTTAAGTCCCTGGGAAATGATCTCTGGATCAGCAGTAGGATTCTTGAAAAGAAACTTGTGGGAATAAGGTACTCTGTAGTACCTGTCCGGTTTACCAGGAGCTGGAGGTGAGGTGTATGGAGTAAGACTGAATTCCAAGAAAATGTCATCCAGAACATCTAGGACAGGGGGAACAGCTAAAGGCCTGTGCTGAGGTAGCTCGAACAATTCTCTGAGTCTCTTTTTGGACTGAGGATAGTCTTGGCATTCCCAATGGAAATGCTCTCTTAAAGTATGCAAGATTTCACCAAAAGAGAAATCCTCTGGAGGGAAGGCAGAGGGAAAGGATTCCTCTGCATGTGAATCCTCATAGGTTGATAAGGGCATGTCCTGATAATCAGAAAGGTCAGAATCATCGGACTCCTGGTCTGTAGAATCTGAAGGCAACTGAATTCTTTGTCTCTTAGCAGGAGAAGGCTGGCTTTCCATAATTAGCATTATACGGTTTTCAGCCATTCTAAGCATTTCTTTTTGTGGCATGGGAGCCTGAGCATGCACATTGGTTGTCAGTTTTCTAGTAGTAGTGCATACTCTGGGCCTAAGAAATTTGGTAGTTTTGGTTAAAAAAGAAGTCCTTGGTTTGATTCGGTAGATCAGAAAACACCCTCAGAAGCCGTTGCCTGCACAGCGGCACCAGACCCATCCAAGGTAGAGACATGCACTGGTTCCATAGTCGAAGAAGCATCTCGCGGCATACCAGACTCCGAATAGGTCTCAGCAGAGGCCTTCGAATCCTTAGAAGTGGGCATCAGGGGGTGCAAACGCTCCTCACTGAGTACTGACTGACTGTCGACTAGCTTAACGGAAGCATCGTCGGCAGTTTTGGATCTATGTGGTCTGTGTCTGTATTTATCCTTATGTTTTTTCGGAAGATTGATAGTCGGATGGCTTACCGCAGCCATTTTGGAATACGGAGATAGAGAGCGAAAGAATTTAGCAACAAAAATAGCCTGACAATTGGTTCGGCCGTTAAACAAGGCACAAAACCTACAGCGAGCGACATCGTGTTCTGGGCCTAAACAGGTGACGCAGTAAGAATGAAAATCTCTGTGAGGTATTTGCTTTCCACAGGCAAGACAATTGTTAACTTTTTCTGACATTGGTTAGAGCAAGAAAAAAGGATCCCCCATGGGACTTCAGGATTATCAACTCGAAAAATGAAAATTTCAGGTAGCGGCCGACTGGCACTTGTGAACTGCTTCTGCTTTAGGCTCCTCCTCAGCAAGAAAGACTGATGTAATGGTTGGTGTTAGCCGCCTGTTTTTATACCCCTGATGACCTGACGTCATGGAAGAAGTGACAGGGTCTGACGCAGAAATACTAAGACTCTGGTATTCAGGCCGACTGAGGTCTACCTGCAGGCAGATAACCCAAGTGTGGTGACTGCAACAGTGATACACAAAGAACATCAGCAGTACTTAATTGTTTTCAGAAAGATAACCAGAACCATTCTGCAGTGCTTTACAGTTTGTCATTTCTGGTGAAACAATACAAAAGTTGACTTTTGTTTGCAATTAAATAGGCAACTAAAAATATGCATATTGTTAGATTTCTTTCTAAAATTATACACATTTTAAATTCTCAAGTACAGAAAAGCATGCTCAGATATCTACTACAGTTCTGATTTAATACTGTCATAAACTGTGTCATTTCATATACTATACTATTTCTGTTTTAACGATTGTTGTACACAATACCACAAGACCAATCACTGAGTAAAATGCCCCTTTTGGTATTTATGCAACTGGAGCGTCCTCAGAGATTCCTCACAGAAAGAATACATGGTGTAGAAAACAAGTTCTATGCAGACTGCCTCAAAGCATTGTCCTTATATTTAGCCTCCTGCAGGCTGCTGAAAGATGACCTATGCCTGGACTACAAAGCATCCTGCAAGCCAGTCCTAATGGACCTGTTGCACATCTGTGAAGCAAATATCATTAAGAACACTCAATCAAAGGACTTAAACCTTGCCTGCAATATAAATAGGACATACTGCAGGGACAGGTGTGTGTCGTAGAGGATCCCCCTTCTCTGGAACAGGCTTCCCTTTCATGCAAAGCAGAATTTATCCCTGAACTTACTTAAGCAAAACTTGGATCAGTGGATGGGAACTATGAATATGCCCCTGGTGTGGTACATATGTCTCTATTAGAGACAGGAAGCTTAAAAATGTTCAACCACCCATACCAAAGTAAATATACCTCCACAAAACTCTTGGGAACAAATACCTATCAAATCTTATTGGGAAGCATGACTAGGCCCCTGGGGTCTATAGCATAGTATTCTAATGTGATACTATAATACTCTGACATTATATGCAGAACCATACTCTCAATTAGAGTTTTTTTCCAGCAGACTTGAAATGGCTGGAGCCTATAAGCTAAAGTTAGCAGTAATTGTTGCCACAAAAAAAAAAGGTTAGTGTTACAAGGGATGCAGAAAAAAATTTGAATGACATTTTGTTAACAGACGTGAGACTTGCAGTGTCACTGAAAACAGCTCCCTGCACTTCATAGATCACAAACACTGCAGTTCAGCAGAAAAAAATAATGACATAATTATACTACAGCCCTCAACAAGATTTGAAAAAATAAGAAAATGTAAAATTCAATAAAATCAAAACATTAATAAATATTCCATTTTTTTTATTTAAAATTTTCTAGCACATTTCACTGTGCAAATACATTTTTAACTTTTTCTGGCAGAAACAATAATCATGACGTCTAACTTTTCGTCTGCTGGAGTAAAAATGCTTCCTACCACATCATACTAACTTCCCTGTATTGCCATTCCATTTTGCTAAAATGTCATCAAACGTTTAATAGTAATAGTTTTGCTTTCTTTCACAACTAAGATCAACGTTCATGTTCACAGCATCTTCTTCTTCTTCTTCTTTTGGCTTTTCCCGGTTAGGGGTTGCCACAGTGGATCACTTGTCCACTCTTGATTGGCAGTGGAGTTTTATGGTGTCGAGTTGCCAGCCCAGTGCCCAACCTTCCACAGAAAGCCACACATGCACGGACTCATGCCTAGGGGCAATTTAGAGTGTCTAATCCACCTACAGCATGTCTTTGGGATGTGCGAGGAAACCAGAGCACCTGGAGGAAACCCACGCGACCACAGGGAGGACATGCAGACTCTGCACAGAAGGCACCTCAGCTTTCATGTTCATAGCATAAACCTCTAAAAGGGTTTCAACCGCCATCAAGGGTGCAACTTGGTATGCACTGTGTATGTCATGGTGTACAATTAAAAAAATTATTTGTGCAGTAAAATATGCTAGAATATTTTAAATTAAAAATGGAGTATTTAACAATGTTTTGATTTTATTAAATTATACATTTTCTTATTTCTTATTCAGAATGATTTCTTACCCATCTGATTGGCTAATTGACTTTTATGTATAAACTGGCCATTGTAGGACTTTTTTTGTTGTACTGAAAAGGTATGCTGCTCAGCCAGAAACACAAGAGTCCTGGGTGGGGATGGAAAAGTTACCTCTGGGGAAGAGTGCAAGATTCTGCAAACTGGTGGACAATACCAAAAATCTTAGGCTACACTCCAAATCATTTTATCATCAACTTTATCTGTACAGAAGTTTATATGATTAGCTGCAAAGAGGACTTACAGTTAAACACTATGAAACATGACTACCGGCAATTCATTTTAAAGTTTGGAAAAGTCTAAACAGCCTGCATCTCAGCAATTCAGTGCAGCCTAATTATTCATGGTGATGAAAATATCTGGAATGAGAAAGTAGAAACTGAGTATATAACCCAGTTTTACTCAGTCACAGAAAAGTGATGTGCTGTTACCTTTTCTATAAAATGTACAAGGAGTAAATTTAATGTATTTGGTTGTTATGACAAAAGCAAGGTTTACAACTTAAGACGTTGAACTGTTTTTATATATATATATATATATATATATATATATATATATATATATATATATATATATGTATATATAATACTCATAGATAGTTACTAGGATTGCAGTCAAGAGACCACTGAGGAGTCTAGTTCAAATTCCCATTTGACCCTAAGTATTGTCTGGTTAAATGTCCTTCTCAAGGTCGCATAGTATGCAAATGAGGGCTGAGAGACTCAAGCCTTGTACCACAAGAACTACAGCTCCCAGACTCAACCGTCTGCACCAACTACAGACACACACACACATATGCACACGCGTGCGCGCACACACAGACACACACACATTTTCCAAGATGTCCTGCTGACTGCAAATTCTTCTCTATAAAATAACCAAAGAGTCTGTTACAGCATATTACTCCAAAAAAAATTGTTTATCATTTACAGATTTCATCCTTTCACTCACAATGGACTTTATCAGACTAACATTAAGGTCAGCAGTAAGAAGCACTCCACCACTTGTGGCGGTAAATTAAACTCGTAAATTTATTGCACTTAACGCAAAATAAAAAAACACAGCATTTTCATTCAAGTATTCCTCAGACTTCATCAGATAAGCACCATGTTGAATCAATTACCCATATATGTATATATATATATATATATATACACACACACACACACAGACACACACTTAAAATTAATCCAATAAACTAATTAAAAACAAATACAAATATTTTAAAGGGAAATAACCCATAATATTTAGTATAAACATTAAATAAATTACATATGCTACAACGAGACTCAAATATTGTGTTAAAAACCTTACTAATTTATACTAACTTATTTAAGGAATATATATAAAAAATACACTCATGATTTTATGACTTATAGTCTTTATATTTTGGAATTATATTGGACTAATTATTCATTTTTTTATTCAACTATCTTGTTAGATCTATTTATGTATTAGAAAACATTAGTAAGGTTTTTAACACAGTATTTGAGTCTCATTGTAGCATATGTAATTTATTTAATGTTTATACTAAATATTATGGGTTAGTTCCCTTTTAAATATTTGTATTTGTTTTTAATTAGTTTATTGGATTAATTATGTGTGTGTGTGTGTGTGTGTGTGTGTGTGTGTGTGTGTGTGTGTGCATATATGGATAATTGATTCAACATGGTGCTTATCTGATGAAGTCTGAGGAATACTTGGACAAAAACGCTGTGTTTTTTTATTTTGCGTTAAGTGGAATAAATTTACGAGTTTAATTTACAGCCATGAGTGGTGGAGTGCTTCTTACTGCTGTCCTTTTCTTTTTGGTTTTGGTTATTGTTGGACAACAGTTCCTCCTGTTCATTTTTTGGTGTTTGGTGCTATGGAGGAAGAAGGGCACTCTACTAGGAGTGGAGCCATGGAAGGTGGTAGAATTGCCCAGGTGGGTGAATTTTGCAAGATTGCCGGTCAATTGACCCAACGCATTGAACTGTTGACTCCATTAAGTCAGGGCATTGTCGATGTCCTGGCGCATTTTTGATAACCCAGCAACAAGGAAGGTTTACCTAAACATGCTTTGAATTTACATTCCTAAGCAACTGCTGTTTCTTTTGGTGTGAATGCACATGGAACAGGAATTAACTCTATGGACTTTGATGCTACACCAGGGGCTCTTCGAGAAAGAACTAATTCCAATTCTCCCAGGGGAAGTCATACCAACTTGGGGTCTATTTGTGACTTTAATCAATGGCTTCAAGACAAACCGGCATTTTGTAAGCCGGTAAGTGCCGCTGTATCTACTGAGCCATCTGAAAGTAACAAGGAAAACCTTAACTTACTACAGGAAGCACTTACCAGGTACAAAACTTTATCCATTGACAATGACTATCTCAATTAATGTATTCACTTGCGAATTGCACCGAAAGGTTTAAGACTTTATAAGTTTCCCAACAATGTTAGTGTTGGCTCGGAATTTTATAAGGAACTTACTGCTATTTTTGACAACAGCAGTTTTGAAGTGCTTAGAGCTATTGTAAAAAAACAATGAAAGACAAATTGTGGTTTTACAGGAAAAAATTGCAATGTATAATTCTTGCATTACGACTGACTTGTTGTTTGATCTGGAAACAGAAAAAAAGAAGTATGATATTAGGAACCTTACTGATAGGAAATGTGATGAAATTTTAAATAGAAAGTATAAGAAATTGGACTGGGACATTAGGGAATATCAAAAGGGGAGACAATATCCCCAACCTAAACAATCTTATGTACCTATTGGTGTGGAAGATAATGTACGTTCTAACTTTAACCAGCAAGGTGGAGTTAGTGACAATTCCACTAGCGTACAAAGGGAAATAGTTTATGATAACTATCAAGAACCTCTACCCCATAGATCTGATAGATTGCGTAATAAAAACAACAATTCTAACCCTAACCATTTTTACAGGGGGAATTGTTATCAGGAGGGAGGGGGTTCAGGAATCATCAGTATTAGATCCAAATGTTATTAAATATGTGGAAGTAAACGACAACGTTCAAATTGCTTCAAGATGTGGTTTCCATGTATTTAATTATAGTCAGTATGAGATTACCAATGAATTCTTTGACCTTTTTGTTAAGGGCTTCAAATTTGTTCCCAACAAGAAAATTAACTTGACTCGGGTCATTTTTGATTTAAAAATGTTTATTCGAAAATTGAATTTGGAGAACATTTTTGGAAATCAGTCTACTAGGTCGGATTCTGACACACCTAAGAAAAATAGTGTATTTAACCCCCCCATACATCCCCAACTTAAAAATCTAGAATTAGTTATGGAAAATAAAATCAGGAGAATGTGTCAAAATAACAGGGTCCACTCAAATCTGGACATCAAGCAGAGGCAGGTGTTGAAACAAATGTGTTCTGATTCATCTATGCATGTTATGGAACCTGACAAAGGTGGGGGGGGGCGTCCTTATGGATAAAATTATATATGAAGGCAAGATGTTTTTTATCCTTAATGATGGCAGTAGATACAGCAAGGTCTCCATCAATGAGGTTAACCTATCATATAAGAAAATTGATTTAGCACTTAAGGATCTTTTTGATCAAGGGGTTATTGATTTTAGAACACTACAATATTTGGAGAATGATTCCCCGAGGGTTCCCTCAATCTTTGGGATACCTAAGATCCACAAGTGCACAAGAGACCCCCCCCCTTCAGCCCATTGTGGCCTCTGAAGGTTCCAAGACTGCAACCTTAGCCACGTTTCTTAATTGGAAGCTTAAGGTATTATGGGGGAGGGAGGTCCAACTACTTAAGGATTCATGGGAATTTTTGAGTAAGGTTACTACTGACCTATATACACCAGGACTAATTTTTGTTATGGTCGATGTCGTCAACTTATTTTCAGTAATACCGTATGAGACTGGATTGGCCTGGTTTGAGGAAGCTCTTAGGGGTAACTCTAGTGCTACTGAGAATGACATATTTATGTGTTTGGACATAGCTGATCTTGTTTTGAAAAACAATTTTATGTTCTTCGAAGGTGAGTTCTTCAAACAGGAGACTGAGGTGGCAATGGGGGCCAGTTGTGCCCCCATTTTTGCAGATATAGTAGTATCCATATGGGAGAAAGGATTTTTGTACAACAGTGAATATGTCCATAAGTGGAACCTATATACTAGATTTTTGGATGACATATGCATTCTTTGGACAGGCAGACTAGAAGAACTGGATGAATTTATTCAATACATTAATCAGACTACTGCATTTTTTAAATTTACTTACCAGACCAGTTTTGATTAAATGAACTACCTAGATGTATTAATTATCAAACAGGAACAAGGTTTCAAATCTTCTATCTACAGAAAACCTACTTATTCCAACACATGTTTTAGCTTTATGAGTTCTCACCCTTTCTTTCAGAAGAAAGGGATTATAAAAGGTCAATATGTGCGTGCTAGTCATATGACATCCACTGAAACTGATTTTGGAACTGAATGTTCACTCCTCAAGGGAATGTTTTTGGAAAGGGGTTATCCTGAAGATTTAATTAATAAAATCCAACAAGACGTATTGCAGGGTAGGAAGGATAAATACAAATCAATTTTGGGGAGGGGCATTGATTTTTCTAATCAACAAGGAGAACTTGGTCAGACTGATGGAAGTTACAACAGATCCTTTATTACTAATTTTAGTGGTAATGCACACCACATTAGGGCTATTGTTGAAAATGAGTGTAAAAATTTTTTTGATCTCACAGATTTACCCAACCTTAAAAATAAAACCATTAAGGTGGTTTTTAGAAAAGGCCAGAATATAAAAAATCTTTTGGAAAATACCAATTATGAGCTCCACCTTTCACACAAAAGAAAGGGGACATACAAGTGTGGAGCTTGTAAACAGTGCCCCTGCATTATACAAAAGGTAGACGTTTTGATTAGCTCCAGACAAAAAGTCTTGGTTTCCCCTTGTTACTTTAACTGCAACAGCTCTGTGGTGGTTTACCTAGTTATTTGCAGTGTATGTCAAAGTTTTTTATGTGGGGAAAACCGAGAGACAACTTAAACGTAGGATATATGAGCATATGAACAGTATTAGTAACAAAAACAGCTACAATGCTTTATTTAGGCATTTTGCCATATGTCCTGAGGCTGTTTGTTTTTTTTTTTGTGATTGAAAAAGAACAAAAGGAATTGAGAGGGGGACCATGGGAAGCCAAATTGGCTTATAGAGAAGCCTTTTGGCAAGTGGTACTCCAGGCCAACAAGGAATCTGGCCTTAATGATAACATTTCTTTGACACCACTTTTAAAACTCAGGTTGGCAAAACTGTGAGTTGTTCTAAATGTTTTAAATATTTAGACTTATTTAGGAATATATATATATATATATATATATATATATATATATATATATATATATATATATATACTCGATTTTATGACTTATAGTCTTTATATTTTGGAATTATATTGGACTAATTATGCATTTTTTATTCAACTATCTTGTTAGATCTATTTATATATTAGAAAATATTAGTAAGGTTTTTAACAAAGTATTTGAGTCTCATTGTAGCATATGTAATTTATTTAATGTTTATACTAAATATTATGGGTTATTTCCCTTTTAAATATTTGTATTTGTTTTTAATTAGTTGGATTAATTATAAGTGTGTTTGTGTGTGTGTCTGTATATATATATATATATATATATATATATATATATATATATATATATATATATATATGGGTAATTGATTCAACATGGTGTTTATCTGATGAAGTCTGAGGAATACTTGGACGAAAACGCTGTGTTTTTTTTATTTTGCATTAAGTGCAATAAATTTACAGCCACGAGTGGTGGAGTGCTTCGTACTGCTGTCCTTTTCTTTTTGGGTTTTGGTTATTGTTGGACAACAGCTCCTCCTGTTCATTTTTTAATATTAAGGGCAGTCAAACACTAAAACACACACAATATATTGCTTACCCTGGCCAGCCTTCCTGATTCTGGTTAGCTGCTCCTAAATGAGCCTTCTTTATGAATCTGGAGCTGTGGCTAAGCATTCCCTGGTAGCTTGGTACCACCTGACACAGCTGTATAGGGTAACACTGTTCCCTCTTACTTTGTAGTAAATTAATGTTACACACATTATCACTCTTTTCTGTTTTCATTGCCCATTCCACAAAACTAAGCCAAATATAAAACATTTTGCAAGAGGGAAGACACGCCACAACATCTGTGTAAGATACTGTGGCCCCTGTACCCCTTCCTATATGCTGCATGCATAAGGCATCCCTATTGGTGTGGTGCAGCATCATTAGCACTCATTATGTGAGCTCGATGAGTGACAAGATGATTATCGACCAATTGGACCTACAGCCCTAGATTTCATGCAGTGGCTAGGATTAGACATGCTTAGATTATACCAAATCCTTGCCAGGACATAGTTCTAAGAAAGCAGGGCTTCATGAAGGACAGTTTATTCTGCAGGACAGACAGCAACAAATGGATCTAACCGTGGCTTTTAAGATAGTCTTTGGCAGCATCATTTGTGATAATGAAGAAAATTTTAGCTGTGTAGAGGGTTAGTGCCATGCCAGCAGGTAGTAGATCTGGCCAGTTTTTCTCATACATGAAGTTGAACAAAAGTTGAGCTGTGCATACATTATCTAGTTAGCTGGAATCACCCATTCCCAGTGACTTTACAGCATTTCAGTGATTTAGCAAAGAAGAAACACCACCTGCAAAATGTCTGATTCTGCTGTAGGCCAATTTAAATTCTGTGCTGCTATGTTGAGAAAGATTACATAATACTAAGTCGTAAGTATAAATACCATCAGTGCTTTAGGTTTTTTAGTGTCACATTCTTGGAAGTTTAGCTTATGGTCGGTAATTAAGGTAAGATACCTCCTTCCCTGTATATTTTCTGTTTGGCATCTTTTCTATATAACTAGTTGGTTCCATGGCACTAAGAGATAAAGGCCCAATTACTTCCCAGATAGCCTGTGCTTGAAATGCCATCTGGGTGTTGGAGAAGCCACCCTAAGAATGGTAGGTATGACAAGGCAGATACCTGCTTGTATTTCACTCTTGGGGTAAAGGGGTTGGAGTGTGTGTGTTCAGGGTACATACATGTCATTGATCCATAGTGGAGACCACATACGGAGTCACTCTATCTACAAAGGAAGCAAGGCCTCCTGAAGGATTACATAATTCATGTAACCAAGTAACAAGTTCTTGCACATGTCCATTGCACATCTACCCTTTGGGCAAATATGAGGAAGCAGATAGGAAGTGCTACAACAGCTACATGAGAAACCCTGTGATGTCTGTCTATGCAACAGCCTTCCCAAAGGCATGCTCTTGCCCATTAAGGGGAACAAATGGGCAATAATCATCACAGGGAATGGCAGTGATGATGAGATGGAGTGGACAATCAAAATATATGTAAAAAAAGTAAATATCTACTCGTCACTCAGACCCATCATAGAGTACAATGCCCCATTTGGGATGTACCCCACAAGACACTTCCAACAGCTGGAACAACCACAAAAGTACCTCACCAAGAGGATTACTAGCCTCAAACATATGTCCTATGCAGCCTGACTGAAAAACCTCTGGCTGTACTCAGTGGCATATTGCTTACTCAGAGGTGATCTCTGCCTGACTAACAAAGCCATGTCCAACTCAAAATTGATGGACATGCTCCACCTAAAAAAATCCAAGTCACTGCGAGCCACACGCTCTAGTGAGCTAAACCTCACCACAACAATAAATACAACATGCAGGAGGGATAGACTCCTGTCACAGAGACTCCCCATACTTTGGAACAAAATTCCAAATTACATTAGGCAGAGCCCTCACTAACACTCTTCAAGAGAAACCTTGACGAGTGGATGGGTAACAGAAAATACACCCCTGGGATCACTTCATTGGCTCTGCTTGACAGAGGATCAGTTAATTAATCAATGGGGTGGCGAAAGCCGACACACTCTGGCTAGGCTTATAAATGCCCTCGGGCAGATAGCCTAGTACCTACCTATGAACCTATCTCTTCTGTATGATAGGATACAACAGGAATAGAGTGGTAAATGATTGTGGCATGCTTGTTAAAAAGCAACATTTTGGTTCTTCTTTCATTTAAAATTAGTTTATTACTGTTACACCAACATTGGAGGGCATTAACTCCTGACTGGAATTGTTGTCCGAAGTGAGTTTATTTATCTATTTACTTTTTGTCTGTTTTTTCAACCCTGCTGCCTACTGATCATCAATCCCCACTCCCATTGGTCAACTAACAAGGTAATTTCCCCTTCACCACAGTGAGACCTAATAGAGATGGGATTTCATTTGGGCAGCCATCATGGGTTTTTCTTATTTAGCCCAAATTTCTCAGAACATGTCTGGTATTAAGATCTAGGGTTTGGAATGCAGCAGACAGTTGAAATGACACCTCAAAACTGTCCTGTCTCCATGGGAGTTAACTGCTTCCTGTGGTCTTCAGTCTCCACCAGAGATTATACTATGTGACTGTGCAACCTGAACATGTGCCCCACACCTCCTTCCCCAAACATTGTTTGTCTTCTTACCCATACAATGGGATTAGGCCATCCAAAAGCTATTGCTGGGAAGTGTACAAGTAGCCCTCATGGCTGCCTGTAATGACTGATGAGCTAACATTACTCTAACCTTCCCCTCATCAGTTTCAACAGGCACATAAGCTGCTAACTGAATTCAGGTCACCTGAGTTACAGCCAGGCCTTTAGTCTTCTATGCCAATGAGCTGGATGTCTTGAGTTTGTTAATCACCCCCCTCTACTCTGACAGTATTCTGATTTTATATCAATTTCTTCCAAAATGCCATCTTGCTTCTCTCCTGAGTTGGTGACTGAGATATCTTGTTTTCTAATCCATTCATCACATACAGGAAGAGCCTATCATCTTGAGTTGAATGGACTTAAGTCAATCCACTACTTCCTCAAATCAAGTGGTATGTACCTAGCTGATCTGATGTGCTCTCAAGGGCTCACTCTAAGTTGCCTTTACCTTTTTTCACAATGAGATGCACTGCACCCTCACATGCAATACGTTTTCTTTGGATAGCAAGGAATGTTTGCAGTATTTGTGCTATGCTACAGCCACAGACCTGTACAAGGAAAGGAGCACTTCTCCATTTCTGACAGTGATTCTACAAGGTAGTATCTACACAACTTTTACTGCTTTTTATGTTTCTCCAGAGCAAATAAACTTCATGTTCTCAGATGTAAATACTGTTAGAGCCCTCCCTTGTAAGGTGACACTTAGTTGTCACCTTCTTGTCTTATAACAATTTCTTTACTGTCTGACTAGAAAATAAACTCTCTTGCATTTTTTCTGCTTTTAACCTCGATGTTCATAGCTGTGCCTAGTCTTCCTTAGTCTGACCATTCTGCAGCTCTTTTCATCTGTAAGTGGGTCAAGATACTTTTCATGTTTGGTTTAAAATGGTGCTCTAACATGCAACCCAGGGAAGACTACAGGAGATTACAGAGAAAGAGATGATCACAAAGCTTTTTTCAGCCCAGTTTTGATTCAGTGCACCACAAATACTTCATTGGTTTCCTACGACCAGGTCTACAGTGCATCAGTCTCTGGTGAGAGCACGCAGGACAGCTACCCAAGCTTAGGCTCCATTGAAGGAGTAGAGTACCTGTTTTCAGTTTGCTGGCTTCTACAGGGGAGTAGGCTGGATTTGAATGCCTGGTTTATGCAGGGGTAAACCTGACAGACTTTAAATAGCCGGGGGATTGGCCCAGTGTGGTGCACTTCACTTCTGGTCTGCTAACAGTGCTCTACCATGCAATCTGGAGAAGACAACAGGAGACTACAGAGAAGGAAGATACAATCATGAAGCTCTTTTCCAGCTGTTTTTTTACTGATACAGTGCATAAGGATGTTGTTGGCTTTTTAGGACTAGGTCAGTAGTATACCAATCTTTGATGAGAACAGACGCTTCCACATCTCAGATATCTGAGCATGAGGTCCAGTGAGGGCTTGGTGTGCCTGTTTTTGATTGGCAATCTTTTGTGATGGCATAGACTGCATTTTGACTGACCACCTTCTGTGAGGTTGGAGCCTTAAAGATTTTAAATGTATTTATTTAACATTTGCTAACTGGGAAAGTTTGACTTGGAATGAGCCAATTTTCAGTGGAGGCCAGAGGAAAAATGCTCCAGATGCATGTCTTTGTAATGTGGGAGGAAACCGGAGCACCCAGGCAAAATACATACAAATGCAGGGAGGACATAGAGACTCCGCACAGAAGGGACCCCAGCCAAGAATCGAACTGGAGAACCTCTTGCTTAAGGTGACAATGCAAACCGCTCCACCACTGTGTCATCCAACCACTGCACCACTGCGCCAATAACGGGAGTTTACTAGGTTTGGTGCTCTTCTGTGCTGGGCTGCACTCTTATCATGCAATTGAAAAAGACAAGAGTCTACAGAAAAGGAGAAGACGACTAAAAAACCCTTTCCCATATGAGTTTTTACAGATTCAATGCACTAAAGGACTTCATTAGCTTCCCATGATCAGGACTCCAGCATATCAGCTCCCAGTAAAAGCAGAGGATTCAGCATGAAGGATCATACTTGCAGTTTTTGAATGCCTGTCTTAGGGGCCATAAGCTAGATATTGATAGGTTGGCATCTGCAGGGGAGCAGGGTCTTACAGAATTTAAATAACTGGAGGTTTCCACTGCTTAGCTGGTAAGCAGCACAACAGACTATTCTACTTCAGGTAAGATTATCTTTACAACCGTGTTATAGTTTGTATATATTTCATAGTTTTCTCTGTCTCAGCTGCTGTGATTCTAAGTTTGAGTCCAGTACATTGCAAACACATGGTTAATCATTAGCATTAGCAATCAAACGAGACCTGTGTGTTTACTGGTCATTACTTTATTAACTGAACCTCTATTTTAGTACCGGACATATTTAACACATCTGTGTTTGTTGGCATAGCATGTTCTGGTGAAATTCATCTTCTGCTGATTATCTCATTGACTGACGTAAAAAAGTTTACAAGGCAAATACTGTAAATTATCATATGTTGTTTATTTGACCGGGTGCACTTAAACACGCTATCTCCTACATTTCTGTACTGTTGGCTGTTATACAGAGTGGAAAGTGTTGTCTATTTATTATTTATCTGATTGCTTGCAGCAAACAAGCTAACTCCACAGTTTATTACTTTTACATTATTACATTCAGTGGAATCTGATGCCTGCTTATTAACTTGCTGACTCCACTTCATCTGTTTGCATCATTGAAGTTAACACTGTTGTTCCGCTGACTACACTGTACTATGTTTAAGTAATATTGCAATGTTGTGTTTTGCTGCTTTTGCATTACTGTTAATTACTGACAACTTTATATGCTCCTTCATTCTGTGTAAATAGAATATCAGCTGTCTATGCACATCTGGGGAATGCAGGGTTCTTTCCCTGAGTTATGACACTTAGAAAATAAGACTGGTAACCATACAGTCTAAGCATCAATTCTGAATCCATCTTAGGTACAAAACAGGGATTAGTATTTCAGTGCCACTCTGTCCTGGTGGAATCAGAGGAAAGGCTCTTTGCATGTTAGGGTTTGGAGTTCTGAGATTCTTCTGTTGCAGGTAAAGTGCTAAAACTGCTTTCCAAGAGAGGAACTGAAGGGGATGAGAGTGGAACTTCAAATGAGAGCAAAATTAATTTCTCTAGTACCCAGCTGGGATCCAATCTGCTTTCTAGGTGGTTTGAGGTGGGTGACATCCTTGAGGCACTGCTTAGTCAAAGGCCTAAAATACAAGAGAGATTATATGGGTAGACAGTCTGAGATAGCAGAAGCATGCTCTTTTACAGAAATGTAAACTAAACCTGATTTGTAAATGTGTGACTGGTATTCCAGGACCAATTCCACTCTAGTTTTTTTCAGGAAACAAGGTCCCTGGACTGGCACCAGAAGGAGAATATTTTACATTTTGTTATGTAGGATTTCATGGTGCTGGGTTTCCTAGCCTTGTTAATAATGCTCATCATTACCTCTGAATATCTGTGCCTGTTTGGGATCAGGGTAAGACAATTTAAGCTATCAATTGTAGGGTGGCCAAGTTGGGATGCAGCAGGGACCCTTTGTTTTAGGGTCAATAGGTCTGCTCACAGAGGCAAAATTTCTGTTTTTCTCTTGTTGGATTGTTCAGGAGAGGGAATCAGTATTGTCTTTGTCAAAAGGAAACTATGAGAATAACTTCTGGTCTTTTCCCCTTCACTTTGATCTGTAACCCAGGGGTCAGGTCTATGACAATAAAACATACCTCTCAACTTATTAGCACAAGAATTTTGGTCAAAGCCAAGATAATGGGGGGGGGGGGGGGGGATAAAGGACTAAAGTTGACAACAGATTTCAAATAAAGTTCTGATAAACTTAGAAAGTTGCTAGAATAAAGGTTTCATATTAGCATATGTTCTCTGAAGGATTTTAAGTCTAAAACTGTATGTCGTTATTTAGGGACGTCCGTCCTTAATGATTTGCTGGAAAACCACATATTTCATGAGGAACAGACCAAAATATAAGGCATAAATCTGGACAGTGCAAAATCCTGGATAACATGACAGGTATGGAGTAAAAGCAGGGAAAAGGCTCCGGGAGTTACCAACCTAGTACAAAAATGTCACAGCTGCCTGTTCAGATGGGAAATTAGCTTATAACTGGTACACCTCCCATCTTCTGGTCAAATCCAGAAATATACCCCTGTTAAAAATCATTTTGTGGGGGGGGGGGTCTGATTGAGATCTGTTCACTCTGTCTGCTACCACATTCTGTACTAATGGCTGGCAAACAGGGACACTGAGACTCATGTTTCTATTTCCCAAGCTTGCATGGCCAGCCTACAAACTAAGTAGGAGTCAGTCCCTTCCTACTTGTTCAGAGACCACATAAATGTCTCCACCTGCGACACTCCCTCCTTAAGGGTCGTGAGGAATGATTTCAGTGCCAGGATGAGTGTCATCATCCCCTTGATCCTTGATGTTTATGTGTTTCTTCTCTTCATTCTGCCTCCCCAGGTTGCTTGTACTTGGTGATTCTCTACACAAGATCACCATGCCATGTCCAAGGAGTCTGTAATCAGGGTCATTGTTGGCTGGGGTCCCTAAAAAGGCATTTCCCATGTTCTGGGTACACTGTTGGTCCAGCAGGAAAATCATAGTCTCCAAAGTGTGTGTGTGTGTGTGTGTGTGTGTGTGTGTGTGTGTGTGTGTGTGTGTGTGTGTGTGCGTGTGTGTGTATGCACGCGTTGTGGCTAACACACTTAGAATTATAAATTCTGCATATAAGCTGTTTGGGTCTGCACTCTGTGGCAGTCAAGGCCAGAATCAGTTAACTTCCTTACATTGGGAAATAACAGTACCCCTAGGATGGTTTATACTCATCCATTTCTACCACCCCATAGCAATCTGCATCCATTCATGCATTCTAGAATATTACAGAATGCTTTAAAAGTAAAACACTGAGTTTTGATTGTCCCTGTTTCATTGTCAATTCGATGCCTATTAACTGCACTCCTGACAGTCAGCCACTAATGTATCAAACAATAGTTCTGAGGCATTTTAATCTGTCCTTTCTCCAAGGGTAGCTGTTAAATCTCCCATAAGTACCGGTGTACTTCAGTTGTGATCTATCATTCTGCACTCAGACCACAGACAGGAGTGGTTTCTAGTTACCTGCTGAGTCACTAAATCATATGGATGGCACAGTGGCATAGTAGACAGTGCTGTCACCTTACAGCAAGAGGTTTATCAGTTCGATTCTCGGCTGGAGTGCCTTCTGTGCAGAGTCTGCCTGTCTACTCTGTGTCCATGTGGGATTCATCTGGGTGCTCTGGTTTCCTCCCACATTCTAAAGACATGCAGTAGGTGGACTGGACACTCTAAATTGGCCATAGGTGTGAGTGTGTGTAGAAGTATGTGGTGTGGATGAACTACTGCATCAGAACTAGCCACCTGGTGGAGTAAACCTTGGCTCTAGATGCTTGTCACTGTTGAAGTAACACCCCGACCCATGTTCAAAAAATGGCGAAAAGGGGTTGTGGATAGATTGATGGATTTAAACCATTAACACCTGCAAAGTTGATAAATGCTGTAATGTGATGTTGTCCATTTTATTCTGCCTCACTACTGGGTCTATGACTGGATCCAACTCAGCCACTTCTCAAGACTTATGATTCAAGCCTCAAGCTCCTCCCTCTCCCATAATGCCCCACTTCTCCTCTAACCCCTTAGATCTCATTTGCTGCCTTCCGGCTTTGATGTGATTCCATAGCCTTGGCTAGTTTTAACAAAGTTTTTTTCTGGCGTTAGGGTTGTCCCTCCATTCTCCACATTTTCTTATACCTATGAACCGATGAACCATTAATTACCTCTTTTTATCTTCTTTTCTCTTCCTTTTTCTCTTCTTTAGCTGTTAAAAAAATCTTTCCTGGTACTGTTGCTTTACCTGTGGCAGAGTTAGAGTAGGTATGTTGGTCAGCCTATCATTAGGAAGTGCTTGTGCGTGTGTGTGTGTGTGTGTGTGTGTGTGTGTGTGTGTGTGTGTGTGTGTGTGTGTGTGTGTGTGTGTATGCACGTGCTAACCCTTCTGCTAAAACCTATAGGTTTTAAAAAGTGTGCCTGTTGTGGACATAAGATTCCCCAGTTGGGTGCCCACAAGAGGTACGTGTATTGTCTTGGCATTTGGAAGTGGAATGTGACATCAGTACAGCTCCCTTGCCAATAATTGTAATAAGCTTATTTTGAGAGTTCTTTTACTGACCCTGGAGCTCAAACTCTTGCTTCTAAGGAGCTTAAGAAGCATGCACCTTAGCATCCCTGGGGTCCCCATCTTCTGTGCCAGAAAAATTTAAAAAATTATCACATCCAACCACTTCATATCCTTTTTATCTCTGCTCCTTCTCGAATCCGAGAAGTTCCTCAGATCTGACAGAGTTGGCACCGGTTAAGACCCTAATGCTTTCGGATCCTCAGCTTTTGAATTCAAGCGGCTCCTTGGATCTTACGGATGTTATTTGAATCCAGAGCTCTCCGTCTCTGGGTGAGTCCTCCTCGGGTTGGAAGCACTAGGATCAGAGGTCCCAGAGTCATACTCCACATTGAAGAAAGTCTCCTTCTCCAGCCCTGAGCTCTTGGACCAGCCTATCCCCGGTCAAGTCTACCCATTCTTCAGCCTCCTCCAGATCCTCCCAGCTATCACACTCAAACATGGACAGGATGATGCGGAGTTTTCTCAAAGCCCAGATTCAGTTGGGGATTTTGCCATCCCTGACCCATGTGGGATTTGTAAGAGCTCCAACTCATATACCTCAATCTCCTCTTCCAATCCAACCTCCAGTTTCAGAACTTCAGATCTTGCTTTTCTGAGTGGGCATCATCGGAGTGCAGAATTTATCTTTCTTTGACTCCGACAGTTTCCCAGACTATCTCTGCTTTGATGCCCTTGAAGCACAGCGGGTCCTGAATCGGAGACGTCAGTGCCCGTTCCTTAGGGTTGGCTTCAGCTCTGACATTTTTGAAGCTGTCTCTGCCCCTAGGGACTTTGTCCCTTGACAGTTCAGGTACCTGTGTTATCTGGAGGCATTGGATCCAGAATGGCTTCTTCCTTCCCTTCCTAGGTAGCCCCAGATGTGGCAGAGAGGGCTTTCTCCAGACTGTGAGAAGTGGTCCCTCATCCCCTGGATCCTATCTAATTTCCCTCTGATCTGAGCTTTGCACCTATTCATCCTGTTCATAGTCAGCCCCTCCAAGAGAGCCTCCAGCCCTACCCATGGCAAGGGGTATCCCATGGGGGAAGTTCATCAGAAGAGACAGTGCAAGAGGAAGCACTTAGACTCCCCTTTGGAGTCATTGACAGAAGACACTGACTTCGATGAAGGAGAGGGGCCCACCAATCTCCACCCATTGACATCTCCTTTCAAGATATTCTGGAAATACTGAGACAAAAGGGTGGCTGGTTGTCCCAACTCCCTTCTTCTGAAGAGTCTGTGTTTTTGTAGGCCTTTGGGATGGCCCATGTACATCCTGGGTAACCTCACCGGAGGACAAGCTCATTGATCTGGTCACTTGCTGGGCATGGAAGGAGCCAATCACCATGAAGCCTATTCCTAAGGGTGCAGACAAATACCTTAGTCCCCCTAGTGATCATCCTTACTGGAGCAAAGGTGTCCCAGTTAATGCCATTGTGGTGTCAGCAGCCACTAAGAAGGAGCTAGCCTAGAAGAGTTGTACTGTTCATACCCGGAATAAAGAGTCTAGGGCTTTAGACAGGCAAGGGAAGCACGTGTAAGCCTCAGCTACTTTTTCGATGAGGGCCTTAAATTATTTGGCATACTTCATGTGTCTCCAAGGAGAGCTGGTCAAGGAACTCACCAACTCTCTGATAGAGATGGAGGAGAACCTCATGAAGGTATCTCCCTAATTGGCCACAATGTCATTGAATGCTAATTTCTCAATGAGGTTAATTTCTCACACTGCAGAAGGAACCTCTGGAGAAGCTGGCACAGGCATAGCCCTTTGAAGACTTGCCTGGATGAGGCTTTGCGGATTTGCGGACCCCTTTAAGTCATCATTCATAAATGCCCCCTTTGATGGTTCTTCCTTGTTTTGACCATCAGTTAAAGAAATTCGTACTCACAGTGAGCAGGAGGGAAAGACCTTACTTGCCATAGAGATCAAGTTTTCTTCCCCCCCAATGGACCTTCTCTAGAAACTAAGGGAGTAGGAAGAATGCAGTCGGGGCAGACTATTGTTGCACCCAGATGCCTGGACAAATATAACAAATGACAACTGGGTGTTAAACATATTTCTAGAGGTTACTATATTCCCTTTTCCTTTCCACCTCCCAGTCCTTGGAGGTATCTCCCTGATGTGCTACCCAGTCAGAGGGAGGATGCCATCCTAGAGGTTCAGAAAGTTTTAGAAAAACAAGTCATCCAGGAGGTCCCAACAAACCATCAAGGATGCAGAACTTACTTGTGCTTCTTTTCGGTGCCAAAGAAAACAGGGACCTTCGACCGATCTTAGATTTAAGCAGTCTGAATTTATTTGTAAAGAAGTCAAAGTTCCTCATGGTTATGGTACAGTCCACATTGCTGCTACTGCGTAAGGATGATTGGATGTGGTCTATAGATCTCCAGGATGCATACTATCATATCAAAATAGATAGGCACTCCAGGAGACACCTGTGTTTCCGGCTGGAAGCCAATCATTATCAATTTAGAGCACTGCCCTTTGGTCTCAATACCACCCCCAAGTGTTCACCAAATGTATGGCAGTGTTTCAGCCCACCTTCAGCTGCTAGGATTCCAAGTATTTCTATATTTAGACGATTGGCTCCTGACGGCAACCACAAGGCATCAGCTACTTCAGGCCATCCAATTTCTGTTACAGCTTTTCAGTTGCCTGGGAATTACAGTGAATTTGGCAAAGTCAAAGATTTTCCCTGTACAGGACATGGAGTTTATAGGGACACAACTGAACACAGTCACGTAAATAGCTACCCTACCTCTGCAACGAATAATATCATTGAGGTAACAGGTACAACTGTTACTGGATACTCCAAACCTGCTGGCTCACCTGGTTTTGAAAGGTCTAGGGTCCATGTCAGCTGCCACTCTTCTGGCACCATTTGCAAGATTTTTCATGCAAATTCTGCAAATGACCCTAATAGTCCAATTGTCTATTCTGTATCATCCATTGTCAGCTTCCATCAGACTAACTTTGATCTGCAAGCATCATCTACAGTGGTAGATACTTACAAATGACCACTATCTCAGCAGACCTTTTACTCTTGAAAATATTAAAACCATGTGGCACAGAATAAACCAAGAACCAAGCTGAAAAAGAACAATTTGACTCCAAAGAAAGGTTAAAAGGCTGCCAATTTATTAATCCAAAAATGATAAGCGCTTTCATCCCATAAGTAGAGACTTTGTCAGTCATTCATCTGCCTGTATTCTTTCCAAATTATTTCAATAAGGGTGAATATATGCTGCATTTATTGGATGTGCATAGACAGCTGCCCTTACAGCTTATGCCACCAGATCCATGTTTACCTCATCTGCCTTTTTGGCTAAAACCCCTACTGACAAAATTTGTGCAGCAGCAACTTGGTCCAGGTCTCGTACGTGTGTCTTTCATTATAAGTTGGACATTATTTCTAGGAACAGGGCATCCTTTGGCTCCATGGTGCTCAGGCACAGGTTCCTAGGCTGAACTCCAGTGTGGTCCCTTATTTTTTGTTCTAATTGTTATAGGTCTGGTTTACCATTAATTGGGCAGCAAAGGAGGAGTAGGGCATAATGGGAGAGGGAGGAGCTTGAGGCTTGTCTCGTAAGTCTTTAGAAGTGACAGAGTCAGATCCGAAATCAGATCCGTAGACCCAGTAGTGAGCAGAATGAAATTGGACAATACGGATCACAAGTTATGGTAAGTACTTATATTCTTTTCCATAACTGATATAGCTGAAGTAATATATCTATGTTACTGCTGACAGAGGGTTACCTAAATCGAAGATTCTGCTTGCAGGAATAAAAAAAAATGTAATCAAAACATATATCTCTAGAACTTTCTCAGGAATTTAAATGCATGGGTAGCAGAGTGCAGACATGTGGCTTTCAACTGTACAGATTTTTGCAGAATTTCCAGATTTTTCTGCCATATTTTTGGACTGTTTCCTCATAAACTTGTAGTTTCTTGGCAAATCGCTGGCAAATCATTGAAGGCTGAAGTCAGAAAATAATGACAGACATTTGAGTTTCAGACTTCACACCCTTCAGAAAATTTATACTAATGCAAAACCTGTTACTCTATCAACTTTCTGTGCTTACAAGAGCAATATTTAAAAAGTGTCCCTATTTTTGGGCCTTTGTCCCCCTATTACTTATGGCTTTCTCAAGATTTCTTGCCCTAAGAGGTTGAGAGGTATGGCCATGACTCAAAAACAAGGAAATAATTCCTGAAAAGCTTACAAAAACTGTCAAATTCCCTAAACTAGATTGCTAGCACAACATGTTATCCAGCCTTAAAAGTCCCATGTCACAATACAAGCAACGTCTGTATATTTGTAACTTTTCCATACTGCTTCATCGTAGGTTTATCTTAATTTAACTTTATCTAAAGAACAAATGGTTTAAAATTGATGTCTTTAGACTTGAATTTTGTTAAGAGAATTTTTAGATTTCTTTTTTGTTTTGTTCCTTATAATACCAGAGATCATCCTGGACTTAGCATGAACAAAAATACATATTTATCAATAACTTTTAACCATTTGGTGACAAATGAAAGTGCATTGCAAATTGCCAAAAACTGCTTTCTGCTTTTTATTATTGTTAGTATTCAATCTGCATTGCACTGCACAGCTGACCATTGCTTGCACTGGTGTCTCTTCTCATTCACTTAATGGCCTCAGATTTAATTTGACCCATTACTGGGACCAGTAATGAGATCAAGGCTTTCCACAGCAGCGTCATATTGCTGCTGTTTTTTTTTAAGTTGCAACAGGCTACTGTTAAATAGTGACTCTAGTTTTCCTGATAGTGTTTCATGCTATTTAGGAGGCATTCTAGGATACTATTGGTGCCCATCATTGCAGTGTTCTAGGGCTTGGAGAGTGCAGTGAAGACCTGTTACCCAGTGACAGTTGTGGGGGGAGGGCTAAAATTGGTGCTGAATTTTTTGGCTGGTAGATTTACTATATTTTATGGCTCATTGTTGGTGGCTCTATTAATAATTAGGTCTGCACATTGCTGTGATCTGTTTTTGAGGTTGTGAACACAGCTGAAAAAAAAAAAAAAAAAAAGTTATGGCGGTTCTTTGCATGGCATGCTATTTTTACCTGAAATTTGGTTTTGGTAGATCTGATCTGCCCTCTGACTTACTTGTTTACATTTTGGAATTTCTCATAAATCCCATTAGATACGATACCTTGCTTCATCTTCTACATAGAAATATATCTGGAGGTTCATATTTTTTAACCATTAACTTCGAAGTCAGTGTTATTCCTATAGAAATTATAAATTATTTTGCAGTCTTGAAGTTTGGTGAAGTTCACTGTAATGGGTCCTGCATCGGATATCTTTCTTGGTACTCTGTGAATGACATCAGTAGGAAACTGCATGTTACACCCTTTATGAGATGGCATTACTACTGCACAGAGTACAGTCTGTATTGTGATTATCAGTGATGACCTGTAATACTGTTCTTTGGGAGTCCATGTGCAAACTGACTGTCTCCGTTCCTATTCTTTCAGAGTCCTTATCACATGTAAATTGATTGTCGCTGACACCATTATTTGGGAGTCTCTATCTTCTGCAAATTGCTTAGGTTCATAAGTAATCTACTAGGCTAAAAACCACCAGACCCTTTATAAGCCTAGCTGCACAACCTGAAGAATCCCCTTGTAGCACATGCAGCTAAATTGGAGGGGGAATGTTAGTTATGGGGTTGCTAAAAAGTTATGTCATGGCTATGTTAGTGAATGTATACTGTTGGTCTCTTTCTATAGGAGACATACGGCCAGCTTGGGGGTGAATTTATGATTTCCCATCCAATGTTAGTTAGGGAATGTTTACTATCGGCCTGTGTCTATAACAGACAAGGGGCCATCCCTGGATCAATTTACAATTTCCAATCCAATGATCAAGGTTACATTTGAACAGGGTTAGGGATGGACTTTGCATCACATGGATGGGATGCCTAATCCAGAGCATGGGGACCCTTTGAGCCACATATCTGTCTTGCCAGAGTGTTTTATTACATCACAAACAAAGTTTAAATCCCTGGCTCTTGTGTTTCTGGCACTGTTTGCTTTGTGGATGTGCAAAAACTCCATCAGGTCTGGATCTAAGGATAACTTACACACTAAGCACAGATAACCTCTCAGCAACCTGTTGTTGACTGAGTTTAGAGACAGGGCTCTAAGGCAATCTGTATAGGACAATGTGTTAATACTCTGGATTCTCCTAATGAGGAACCTCTGTGGGCATTTCAGCTGTTGCAGATGCTTAGTTAGGTACATGCCAAAGGGGGTACTGTATTCAGTGATGGGTCTGATAAGGGCAGAGTTGAGTGGTACTATAACTTCCTTGGTCTTGGCTAGAATTTCAGCAACAACTAAAAATTAATCAACTAGCCATAACCCATCAACTTCTATATCAACCTGACAAAACACCTATACTATCTACTCTTATTCACCCCTACCACAACCTAAACTCCCTAAGATCAGCACACAAACTTCTTGTAAATATTGACAAAGCAAACAACAAAGCTGGAGACTCCCTCTTTTCTAACACTGTTGGAAAACACTGGAACCTCCTCCCCTATGAACTTTCTTCTATTCCCTCAAAATCTCTCTTTAAAAAGAAACTTAAACTCTACCTTAAATCACAATGGCTGTGCCCCTGTAGTAATCCTGACTAACTTTAGCCCCCGACACCTGACTACATTCTACATCTTTTTGACCACTGTATCTACTTCATATTTACATCCACTGATTCTATATCTCCTTCTCACTATCTACATACAGGTATTTATATATATATATATATATATATATATATATATATATATATATATATATATATATATATATATATATATATACACATATATAATTATTTCTATATATATGTATTCTTTCCACTTCTTATACCACATGATATACTAACATATCTGCCAGGCTTCTTCATACTATCCTGTATCCTCTATTACTATACATTATGCTAGTATTCACCATAAATACCACTTTAAGCAATATTTTGTAATAATATTCTTATTTAAATGTTCTACTTTCTGCAATTTATACTTTATAACTTTGTCACAAGTTAAAATGTTATCTTTATTTGCCTATGTTCATGTACTGCTGTAAAGTTTTTTCACATGTTTTTTTAATGTAATTTAATTTTGAATGTTGGAGCTTATCTCCCCGGGCCTCTACTGAAAATGGACATTTATCCAGCTAGACTAGCCCGGTCAACAAATGTAAAATAAAATAAATAAAATAAAATAAAATAAAATATCCTTACTTACAAGTTGGGTGACAGAATGATTTTCTTACTACCTTGGGTAAGTGTTGATCAAAGGCCAGATTACTGTCTACATATTTTCCCAATTTTCTACCTACTGGGTCAACTCGAAGGGGTGTCCTGTCAATGGACTAATTTGCCTGGGTTGACGTTTTCTCAAAAGGGGCTATAATGCTTTGCATTGAGTTTTAATCAATTGCTTTCACACCAGTCATTTGCCTGCATTAGAATTTCCTGCAGGATGTTTATGTCATGGGGCAATTTATGACAGCTCCCAATTTGCAGTTGCCTGTGAACTTGGTGAACCGGAGGCCCTTCACCTCTGACAAGTAGATGCCAAACAGGAGTGGGCCCAGCACCAAGCCCTGTGGTACTCCACTGGTGACCTGCCTCTTGGTGGAGATAATCTCACCAATCCTGTCTTCTTGGGTCCTATCTGTGAGCTAGTTGGCAATACATTGATTTTAAGCCTAATTTGGTGAGTTTGTCTACAAAACCTGAGTGGGATATTGTATCAAAATAACTTAGCCAGATCTAGGTAGGCAGTATGCAGCATTTTCCCTTCATCCATTGCCTTGGTTACCTTCTCATAAACGTCTACCAGGTTGAGTAGGCATGACCTTCCCTGTAAAAAGCAAACTGGGATGAGTCCTTCTGTAGTTGCTGGGGTCCGTTGATGGCCCACTCTTACAAAGGGGGATAACTGTTGTCATCCTCCATTCTCTTGATATGTAGCCTGTTTTGAGGCTGTAGTTGAAAAGTGTCTTGAGTGGTCCTGGTACATCATGCTTCAGGCTATTTAGTAGACATCCCAGGATTCTGTCAGGCCCCACTGAGACTGTGTTTTTGGCCTTAGTGAGTGCTGCCATAACTGCTCCCTCCTAATAGTTGCTGGGGGGGCGTTGATACACTAGTAGGGATTTCCAAGATCGGGACAGTGGGAGTGAAGAGGTGAAGTTTGAGCTGAATTTGTCAGCCGGCAGGTTTACTATTTCACTCTGCTTGTGAAGGTGGTACCATTTACTACCAGTTCAGCACACTGCTGCATGTTGCCTTTGAGGTTTTGGACATAGCTGCAGAAAGCCTTGTGGTTGTCTTCAGCTTGAGAGGCTATCTTGACCTTGTAATTGGCCTTGTTGAATTTAATTAATCCTTTTTAGTTTTGTGTTGAGTTTAATTGGTGATGATTTGTCATTATGAAAGTTGCGCTTTCTAATTTTGACCATGACTTTTTCCTTTTGTTATATACCTTCTCAAGTTGAAGAGTCCACTAGTATGGTTTGTTTTTTGTGTTTATTTTGGGCTTATTTCTGGTAGGTACAGCAGTCCCTATGCAGCCATTTACATGTTTGTACAGTGTTACTGTGAGCAATTCTGTACAGCCTGTAGTGAACTCGGGATTAAGGCAGCATATTGAATTTTGACACTTAACAGGATGTAATTTGCTTTAGAATAGTTCCTAATTGTAACAGGTTTTGCTGGATTTTCCAAGCTGATTTGTATTTTGAAGGAGAAAGCTTTGTTATCTGACCTCACCAGTGGGGATGTGACATGGGGGTTGCAGCAATCTTCTACACTGGTGATAACTAGGTCTAGTATGTTTGAACCTTTGGTTGGAATGCTCACTAACTGCTCCAGGGCATTTGTGTTAATAAAATCTAGCAAACATTGTGCCTACAAGTTTTTCTCATAAATAGAGTGTTTGCCTGGATGGAGATTGACTCCAGTAGAGCTAGACAGGAGTTCTCTGATTCTTGTGACATTGAAGGTAACCCATGGCTTACTAAGATATGGTAAAGGACTCCATCTAGGGTTATTTGTATGTGGATTAATTCCAGGGTATTATTCTGTTTAACCAATCTTGGGGTACATTTGTTACTAATGTAGATCAAGACACCTCCACCTTTAGTCCCTGTGGATGCAGCTGATGATCTAAATATGTTGAAGGCACTGTAGCCTTGGACTACTGGAGTACTTTCTCCAGCTTTAAACCATGTCTTGGCAATGGCACAGATTTCTATATTCTCCCAAGTGAAGACAGCTCATAGGGTGTGGGGTTTCTTGTTAAGGCTCCCAGCATTCAACAGTAGCACCTTCAGGTATCTGATCCCATTCTTTTGGAGTCCCTTTCATTTGCAAATTATAATTGTATGAGCTAGTTTCTTTGTGTGTATAAATAACTTTCAAAACTCAGGTTTCATGTTGCATTTATTTTGGTTTGTAATTCTACAGGATGATATTCCAGTATATTCAGTCTTTCTCTGTGAATGTTTAACATTGGAGTTATTTCAATAACTGTTGGGTAATTCATTGTTCTATCATGTGTGAATGGAAAAAAATGAAGGGTAGGGGTTATCTGAAGGGAACAGTATGCTAAGAGTGTTTTGAGGTGCAAGGAGGTGGTGAGGATTATTATTTATGAATGAAAAAAATGGTTGATTGATTGATGAATGTGTTAGTTATATTTCTCTCCAAGTTTTGCAAGTGCATGGATGAGAAAAAGAAAATTTTTGGAGTGAGTTGGATGAAGTGGTGGTGAGTGTACCCAAAGGAGAGACTTTTTGTGAAAAGGGGACATGGCTGTGGTGAATACATATTTTAAGAAGAGGGATGAGGAAAGGTGCTGGGTGTGATCATCTGACAGAGGAAGGAGGACAAGGAGACCTGGGATAGTGAGGGAAACAAACAAAGAGAGGTGTTGTGTTGAGATGGAGAGTACTTTGAGGGGGAGGGCTGATGAATGAAGAAGAGAGAGAGAGAGAAGGTTGATGATGTGGGGGATGTGAATCAGGAAGTGAAACAGATTTGGCAGTGAGTTTTTAACCAGATTATTTCATGAAATCTTAGAAAGTCAGAGGATGTCTGAGGAGTGGAATAAGGTGATGTGCAGAGCTGTAGTAACTATAGAGGGATAAACAAGCTAGGTTATGTATCAGGTGATCAGTCATATGCAGTATGGTGGCACAGATGACAAGATGTCATGTCTGAATGTTTGCTCTGAGAATGTTGCTGTAAGGCTCAGAAAAGGTCAAGATTTTGTCTTTGTGTTTTGTGGAAGTGGTATATAGGGGTGTCAGAGGTGCCTAGAGAGAGTTGTGGTATTGTATGAGGAAGTCAGGAGTGGCAGAGAAGTATGTAAGAGTGGATACAGGGAGGGTAGTGTGACAGTGGTGAAGTCTGTGCGGAGGGACAGATGCATTTATTTTGGAGGTGGAGGTTAAGCAATTAAGGATCAGCTCCTGAGCCCTTTCTTTGTTGCAATGGTGACGGACAGGTTGACAAATGAGATCAGACAGGTAGCCCCATGGACTAATGAAGGTCAGCAACAGAAAAGTGTGTGAATACAAAATATGAGGAGGGATAGAGAGAAGAGAGGATGCAGGGATGCAGGGGTGTAGACTTGGTGAAGGTGGATGAGTTAAGTACTTGGATCAACAGTTTCAGAGTATGTGGAGGTGTGGAGAGAAAGAAGAAGAGACATGGTGGGTGGTGTGATGAAGAGAGAGTGTCAGGATAGGATTTGAGAGTTGGCCAGTGTAAGACTGAAAGAAAAGGTATACAAGAGGGTAGTGTGACCAGCGCTATTGTATGGGTGGAGGAGAGGCAGTGGTGACAAAAGGCAGGAGTCAGAGCTGGGAAGTGGCAGAGTTAAAGATGTTAAGATTTGCACTGGGTGTGACAAGGGATGCTGGGTATATTGGGAAGGAAGCTACTACCAACCAACAAGAAAAAGAAAGAAAGCCTAAGAAGGCCTTTATGTGGTGAGAGAGAGAACATGCAGGTGGTTGGTGTGACAGAGCAATATGCAGAGGACAGGGAAGAAATGAAACAGATGATCTGCTGTGGTGACAACATCTAACTTTTTTTTTGTTTCATTCTTCTGAACACAGACATACATTTTAATGCTAAACAGATTTGGGAGCTAATGTAATAATACTTCCAACATCACAGATTTTTCCTTTTTCCAAATTTCTCTCTCCCATATTGCCCTTTAGAAACTCTTTTAAGGTCTGTCATTCACATGTTCATATGATTTTTGTCTTAAACATATCTTTTAACATGTGAATGCAGTAGGTCTATTTGGTTGATCTCTTGTTTCCTAGCGAGCGACATCTCTGCTGACTTTTTACTTATACATGCGTATACTGCAGTTCTGTAATCCATGAGGAATTGACCTTCATTGAGTGTGTAATCATGACACATGGCTTTTGCTTTCTCTCCTGAATGTCTGGATAAATTTTTCAGTGAATTCATTGATTGCTGGGTGATGGGTAGCAGATGTAGAAAGATTGAAATTCCTCTGAAGTAGTCTGGAAGCCACTATCAATGGTATTTTTTTTTCTGGAATGTAGTTACTTTTTAACATTTTAAGAAATATTTCTGCAGTCTTACTGTGGATTTAAACCAGATGACTTCCAGCAATTTAAAGACAGTATTCACTAGAGTGGGGAACAATGAAATCAAGAGTGGCACTCCAAAGTGCATATGGATACAATGTCGTGGAGATTATGACCTTTCTCAGTGGTGCAAAGGTGATGTGGCTGTGTTTTTTAGACCGATTGACATCCAGCACAATTATTAACTAACAAAGTCATCCTCTTCGGTGAAGCTAGCCCACCACATACAGGTCTGATGCAGAGTTTTTAGATGCACAGCTATTAATTTCCTCTTATCCATGGTGTCCGCAGTTGTGCACATAGGACTGAAATGATTAACACTCTTGTTCCACACAGAAAGTGCCTTCATGTAGATGAGTGTTCTTTCTTGACTGCGCACGAAGGGTACTACAGTATTTCTCTTTTGCCACCCCTTTATGACAATGTCACAATTTGGGGAGCACTTTGTCATTTCTACTTTCCTTTTTGAAACAGCATGGTTGTTGGGGCAGGTGACACCTCATGGATCTGTAGAAAATGTCCACTAGAACCACTGCTTTCAGCCCTGAATTTGCATACAGTGCTCATTATATATCTATCTGTAATGTCATGTTGCTTCACTACTTTGAGCAGTAAGCATATACACCCAGAAAACATAAATGGTATTTCAGCTTTACAACAGTCCTGAGTCGAAAAATGGAAACTGCAGGAATGTCATCTGGGATTAATGTAAATATTTACCAGATGAGAACTGATTACCATTGAGCGAGCTTTTCCTTGTACTAAATGTTATGGGTTTTTCTGTAGCTACCAGGGAACTTGCATGGCAGCATAGTATCAGTTCCTGAGGTAAAAGAGCACATGACAATCTATTAGGCATAGAAGAATCAAAATGTATCAGAACTCTTCAGCATCACTGGTGTCTTGAGTACCTCAGGTGTCTGTTAGTCTACTCAGTTATCTTTGTTTACTTAGATGCCATATTTACTTAGCTTACCCAAGAACATTCAAAAGTTGTTTAATTGGTTAGCACTACCTTTGTCACAAAGATGCACTATTGGTACTACCGTAACTGAGGAATTTCCTTCATTACCTGATCCCTTGTCTTCCGCTACACACTGCTGGTGTAGAAGACATTCTAAAAGTGAAGCATCTGTATCATCACAGACCTTTGTGTGCATTAATCATCATTTCTGATTAGTTTGCTTTTCCTGTGAATACTGAAATATGCCAACTGTTTAATAAAGTTATGTGATGCAAATTACATTTTCATAAATAACATCTGTCATTCATCGCACAATTAAAGAATTTTGTAGCTGTTTAGATTATAATTATCTTTGCTGTTGTGAAATTATCAACTGTTTATTGTTACATTGTACCTTTGGTCATGGGGAAGTGGTTCTTTAGTCCATTCCAAAAACCTGGAGAATGAACGAACCAACTAACTGTCCCAAAAAAAAACACTGAATAAAGATGCAGGATCAGGGATATCTTAAGCTGCATTCACTACTTTTCAAATTTAAATCTGAATTCATGTTTATTCTGATGCTTACAGCTAGGTACTGTATGACATAAAAGGTTACTCATAAACATACAGTATAACGTACCATATGCAGCAAAATCACTCACCAGATAAAATTATAAAGCTTTTATAAATTAAATGAATAGTATAACAAATATAAGATGATATTAATAGTTAAAAGCCAATGTACCATATGTAACAAAATCACTCACCATATAAAATTATAAAACCTCAAAGATTAAATGTATAGTATAACAAATATAAAAAGATGCTAATGGTTAAAAGGCAAGCTGGAAGAGGTACTGTTTGAATCCACTCAGTGTCAGGGACTTCTAAATCCAAAGAGCTAGTAAGTTCCAAAGGTGCAGGGCCTAACTAAGCAAAAGGATTAATTCCAAAAGACATTAGTCACATCCAGAGAAACATCAGCAACCCTTTAAGTAAAACTCATAAAATAAATGCATTCATCTGGTGTCCACACACCTACTACTCTTTAGTCAAAGTGCACATGAGAAAGTTATCTCTCACAAACGTGTGTGCATACACACACACACAAACGCATGCACACAAACGCACGCACACACACACACACACACACACACACACACACACACACACACACACACACACACACACACACACACACACACACTTGGATTAATGAAGCTGAAGAAAGGGGTGGTCTAGCTGCACTACCCTGTAAAAAACAAAAAACAAACCACTGAAAAGTAAACTAAAAAGGAGCTAGGCTGAGGCAAACTAAGTGATAAAGTACTATCACCAGCTGATTGTGAGTGCTTTAGTCCACTTTAATGAAATGAACTTCTTCAGACAATAGTACAACTGTTAACCCCTCCTATTTATACACATCATTATCGCATCACCTCACAGTTAGACGTTGCCCGTTCGATTCTCAGCTAGAGTGTCTTCTATGTGGCGACATCCGTGAACGGGCATTCCTTCGTTGAAGGTTGTGCATTAGGCTCGGCAAGCCAGCACATAAAACTCTACTGCTAATCATTAGTGGACCGGAGTTCCGCTGTGGCGACCCCTAACCGGGAAAAGCCGAAAGACACAAACATTACCACATGCTACTCAATGCCAGAAGTCTAAACCTCAAGATGCACGCACTCGAGGCTCTCCTCAGTATGGAGAAAATCGATGTCTGTGCAGTAACAGAAACCTGGTTCAAGGCTCCTGAGAGCACCCCAGCACTACCAGGTGATAACTCATACCATGCGTTTCAGCCCCAAAACTCGGACCGAAGCACAAAAGGAGGGGGAGTATCGATGTTCATCAAAGATACCTACACCTCCAGGTTAGTGGCACTGCACGAAGCATCGGAAACCATCCATGTGCAACTAACAGTGGGCAAAACTGCCTTTCAGTTTGTAGCCTGCTACAGAACACCCTCCCTATCACAGGAACCCCACTTTGCATTCCTGAGAACACTGGAGAATATGAAGGTCTCTCCAAACATTATGTTATTGGGTGACTTCAACTACCCAAGCATTGACTGGGAAAACTACTCAAGCCCAAACACCCTCGCCCAACGGTTCCTTGAATTTATAAACTCTAATGCAATGGAACAACTGGTCACCACTCCCACAAGAGGGAACAACATATTGGACCTGGTCATCACCAACATGGGACTCTATGTTCCACACCAGAGGTAAACCCCTCATTGGTAAGATCAGACCATAAACAAATTTCCCTGGACATCCATATCCCATCCCCACCCCCAGCCAAGAAAATCACTGTAAAGAATTTCTCAAAAGCCAACTTTGCACTTCTCAAGACTGAGGTGGAATCCTTCAAAGCCCCTGGGCCAAAGGATAATACAGCCCAATCCGCAGAATCCTTTACAAATGCATTCTATGAGCACCTGCAGGAATGCATGGATTGTGCTATCCCAAATAAAACCAAGACTCACTCCTTCAAAAACAGAAGACAGGTCTGGTGGACCCCGGCCATAAATAAGCTATACAACAGAAGGAGGAAGCTACTACATGACAGAGCAAAATCCCAAAAAGGGAAGGCATCTTTGATCAGTATTAGCAAGAAACTTTGATTCCTCATAAAATCATCAAAGGCCAGCTTTGAAAGAAAAATTGCCCTAGACACTAAAGATAATCACAAGGCCTTCTTTAGTTATGTCAGGAACATGGGCAGAAACTCCCAGATATGCTCTGAATTGTTGCATAACGGTACAAAATATACCGAACCTACAGACATAGCCAACATCCTGGCAGACAGATTCAGCAAACTCCCCCAAAGGAGCAAATGCCTATCCCAACTGAATGTAACCTCTCTGACATCACAGATACACAGGTGAAAGCTGCCCTCTCCAAAGCAAAAAACACAGCATCTATGGGACTGGACGGTGTCCCAGGCTGTGTCTTACACAAGCTCCAAGAAGAACTGAACCCTCACATAAAGTCACTGTTCAAACTTAGCCTTACTACAGGATATGTACCCAAAGAATGGCGTACAGCTACAGTGGTCCCACTCCACAAAGGTGGTGCCACAACGGACCCCGGAAATTATCGCCCCATAAGCCTGACTAGTCTGGTCTGTAAAGCTATGGAGTGTATTATCATGGAACTCATAAACAAAGACATTGGGAGCCTCCAGACACTGGACCCTACCCAATTCGGCTTTGTTAAGGGCAGATCTTGCCTCTTAAACCTAGTTGATTTCTTTGAAACAGTTACCAAAGCCATAGATGAGGGCAAGGTAGTCCACACAGCCTACCTGGACCTGGCAAAAGCCTTCGACACAATACCCCACTCAGGCATCATAAATAAACTTACCAGCTTAAATATCAACCCCTATATCACAAGATGGGTTGCAAAAGTACAGTTTTGTACCTACCATAAATGTAGATGTTCGAGTGCTAATAGAGCTGCAGTCATAACAGATGGGTTTTCCTGCCATCAGGCGGGTCCTTGGTCGGCCGAATTCCAAAGTCTAGGTCCGGCGTCGGATGTCGTCGCTTCTTCCCTGACGTCAGTGCGACAGAGGTATAAAAGAACCAGCCAACGCCATTTTCTTCAGTTTTTCTTGCCCCAGATGTCAGGTGCCCCCAGAATGAAGGCAAAACATAAATTTATGTAATAATGCAAATGCAATATAATCCAAAAAACAGTAGTTGCCAGCAAATACACCATAAAAGAATACCCCAATGAGGTTGTATGAGGAGGTGTTAGCCATTAGGCCTGTCCCAAGAGGGGAAGGAGGGAAACCTGGACTGCAGCTGTATTAGCACTCGAACATCTACATTTATGGTAGGTACAAAACTGTACTATGTTCATCGTGCATACAGCTGCAGTCATAACAGATGGGTAGAATCCCAAAGCTAATAAAGGGGTGGTAGGTACTAAGTGGAACTAGGAGGAGCCAGGATGCCCTGCAAGACTGCAGTGGCAAAGCCCGCTCTAGTTTTGGAGTATAATGGTAGGTGATGGTGCTTGGAGAAAGTATGTACAGAACTCCAAGTGGCTGCTTCCAAAATATCTTTGGTAGGAACCCCCCCTGAGGAAAGCTGCAGAGGTAGCTGTGGCCCTTGTGGAGTGAGATCTGATGCCTGTAGGTACAGTTTTACCATGAAAAGAGTAACAAAAGCATATGCAGTGGGCTATCCATTTTGAGATTGTTTGTTTGGAAATAGGCTTCCCTTGAGCACCTGCAGCATAGGACACAAAGAGTCGCTCTGATTTTCTGAAAGGCTTTGTTCTGTCCAAATATCGATATCTGTGCAGTAACTGAGACCTGGTTCAAGGCTCCAGAGAGCACCCCTGCAATACCAGGCTACAACTCTTACCACACTTTTCGGCCACCAAACCCGGACCGAAACACTAAAGGTGGAGGACTGTCAATATTCACCAAGGATATTCACACCACCAGGCTAGTTGGCCAACACAATGTGTCTGAAATTCTCCAAGTGCAACTAACACTAGGTAAGACCGCAATCCAAATTGTAGCTTGCTACAGATCCCCCACCATACCCCAAGATTCTCACTACACCTTTCTAAACATACTGGAAAATATTAAGATAGAACCAAACACCCTAATACTGGGTGATTTTAACTACCCTGCCATTAACTGGGAAAACTACTCATGTCCCAACACCTTTGCGCAACGGTTCTTGGAATTCATAAATTCCAATGCTCTGGATCAACTAATCCATAGTCCCACCAGGGGCTCCAATATCCTAGACCTGGTCATTACCAACATGGGAAATCAATGCTCCATACCTATGGTCACCCCCTTGTTAGTCAAGTCTGACCATAAGCTAATCACCCTTAACATCCACATCCCACCCCCACCCCCAGTAAAGAAACCACCATAAAAACCTTCTCCAAAGCCAACATAAACAAACTTTACAACAAACGGAAGAAACTTTTGCAGAAAAGAGGAAAATCCCAGGATGCAAAACACTCCCTTACTAGCCTCAGTAAGAAACTGAGATGCCTCATGAAATCCTCCAAAGCTAGTTACAAAAATAAAATTGCCAAAGATTCCAAAGACAACCACAAAGCATTCTATAACTATGTCAAGAATCTAAATGGCAATGCTCAGATCTGCTCTGAGCTAAAACAGAATGGCATTAAATATACTGATCCGAAGGATATTGCCAATATCCTGGCAGATCGATTCAGTGCCAACTTCACCCCCTCTCACCCCCTAAATGGCCCATCTCAATACCGGAAGATTGCCAAATTCCAGTAATAACGGCCACACAGGTACAAAATGCACTCTCTAAAGCCAAGAATACAGCATCCATGGGACCAGATGACATCCCGAGCTGTGTACTACATGAACTACAATATGAACTGGCACCTCACCTAAGTGTCATGTTTAATCATAGCCTCACCTCAGGTTTCATGCCCACTGAGTGGCGCAGAGCTACAGTTATCCCAATCCACAAGGGGGGATCCACCTTGGATCCTGGAAACTACCGTCCCATCAGTCTGACAAGCCTAATCTGCAAGACCATGGAGCGTATTATCATGGAACTTATAAACAAAGACATTGGCAACCTTCAAACACTGAACCTCACCCAGTTTGGGTTTGTGAAGGGCCGATCTTGTCTCCTGAACCTGATTGACTTCTTTGAATCAGTCTCCAGAGCCATGGACAAGGGTAAGGTGGTCCACACAGCCTATCTAGACCTTGCCAAGGCCTTTGACACCATCCCCCACTCTGGAATCATAGATAAACTTACTAAGTTGGGAATTAATCCCTATGTCACCCAATGGGTTGCTAAATGGCTTACTGACAGAACCCACACTGTAAAAGTAGCCGACTCCAAATCCAGCTCCAGACAAGTGACAAGTGGAGTACCTCAGGGTTCAGTCCTGGGGCCGCTCTTGTTTGGCATCTACTTCTCTGAAGTACAGGTCAACACTAAGGGACTCTGGCTAACAAAGTTTGCAGATGACTGCAAACTGGGAGCCATTATTGAATCCCCAAATGATGTGGATACTCTACAAAAGGGTCTTACAGAAACAGATGCTTGGTGCCAGAGCCATGGGCTCAAGCTCAATGCCAAGAAATGTACTGTTATCCCATTTGGGAAAAAAACATGTATCCATGAATTACCATATAGGTGGCAGTACACTAAACACAGAAAGTGTGATAAGAGACTTAGGGACACAGGTGGACAGTGGTCTCACCTTCGATAACCACATCGCCACAACAGTCAGGAAATCCTTCTATGTGGCACACCTCATCACAAAGGGCTTTTCATCCAGAAAAAGGAGGTCATTGTCCCACTGTACTCATCCCTCATTAGACCCATTATAGAATACAACGCCCCATTTGGTATGTACCTCTCAAGACATCTGCAACAACTGGAAAGGCCTCAGAAATACCTCACTAAAAGAATCACAGGCCTAAAGCAGATGCCCTATGCTGACCGCCTTAAAAACTCCAGCTATACTCTGCATATCGTCTACTCAGAGGCGATCTCTGCTTAACATACAAGGCCATGTCAAACCCAGAGCTGTTGGACATGCTACACTTAAAGAAATCCCAATCCCTCAGAGCTACACGCTCCAGGGTTCTAAACCTTGTCATCACAATAAACAAAACATGCTGGAGGGATAGGTTCCTGACCCAGAGACTCCTCAGACTCTGGAATAGATTTCCCATACATGTCAAGCAGAGTGCCTCTTTGGACCTTTTCAAGAGGAACCTTGACGATTGGATGGGAGAAAGGAAATTCACCCCAGGGATCACGTCAGTCGCCCTGCTAGACAGGGGTCCAGGAAAGTAAATAATGTGGGAAGAAATAGCCAGGGAATTGTTATGGCTAGGCTTGTATAGGCCCTAGGGCTTATAGCCTAGTACCAACCTATGAACCTATAATAACGGAGCTGTCTGTGAATGTCCAAGGAATGTAGTAGTCTCTCCCCTTTGTTTTGTGGATTAGGGTAAAATGTAGGTAAGTGGATAGCCTGATTCAAGGCTACCCTGGATACTACCTTTGGCATAAATGAAGGATTGGTTCATAAGGAAACTCTGTCCTAATGGAAAATGATGAAAGGCTGCACAGCCATGAGGGCTTGTAGTTTCGAAGCCCTGCGTGCTGAGGTGATAGCTAGAAGGAAGGCTGTTTTCCATGACAAATATTGCAGATCTGTTGAAGCAGCTGGCTCAAAAGGAGGCAGGGTTAGTTTTTCTAGAATAAAATTGAGGTCCCAAGCAGGTACTGGTTGCTTCCTTGGGGGTTTTATATTCTTAGCCCCTCTGAGGAACTGTCTTAAGAGAGGGTAAGAGTATAAAGGTGGATCAGTGTTGTATTCTGCAGAAATGGCTGAGGCATGGATTTTGATGGAGGAGAATGAAAGTCCACTGCTTAGCAGCTCGGCTAGGTACTGTAGTATTTGAGGTAAGTTCAGTATTCTGACCCTTTTTCTGATTCCAGGCACAAAACTGTTTCCATTTTGCGGAGTAGGATTTTCTAGTAGAAGGCCTTCTGGCCTCCAAAATGACATCCTGCACCTCCTTGGAGAGTAGGGTCTGCTGTGAATTAAGGAATCCTCCATGCGGCTAGACTGAGTGTTTTCAGCTGACTGTGAAGAGTTTTGAAGTTGTGCTGAGTCAGTAGAAGAGGCATTAGAGGCAGGATCCATGGTGGGGAATGCATCAGGCTCCTCAGGAGTGGGTACCAGTGTTGTCTTGGCCAGTCTGGAACAATGAGAATCATCTTTGGTCCGTCTGCTCTGGCTTTTAATAGAACTTTGGGCAGCAGTGGAGGAGGTGGAAAGGCATAAACCGTCATTGTTGTCCAACTGAAAGAGAGTGCGTCCACTTTCCAGGCCTGTGGATGAAAGGTCCTTGAGCAGAATTTTGTCAATTGGTAATTTCTGTGGGTGGCAAAGAGATCTATGTCTGGCCTTCCCCATGCTTGAATTATCATTGTAAAAACTTGAGGATGCAACTTCCATTCGTGTGGATCTGCCATATTTCTGCTCAGGTTGTCTGCCAGCGTGTTTTCCTTGCCTGGCAGGAACTGTGCTTGAAGTTGGATTTGTAATTCCAGAGCCATGCTCCAAAGAGACATGGCTAGCCTGCATAGGGGATATGAATAGGTTCCTCCCTGTTTGTTTATGTACCAAATCACTGTGGTGTTGTCTGTCCTTATCAATAGTTGGCCTGGATGCAGTAGGTCTTTGAAAGCCATAATAGCATTTATTACTGCTAGCATTTCCTTTTAATTGATGTGTAGGTGCTTTTCTTTTTGGGACCATTTGCCCTGAATGCACCGATCTGTCATGTGCGCCCCCCAGGCACAGTCCGAGGCGTCTGTTGTGATGACTCGATTTGCTTGAGGCTTGCAGAATGGGAGACCTATGTTTCTTTGGCATGCTTGAGTCCACCACAGAAATTCCTTTTGAAGACATGGAATCAGTGGTATGATTGTTTCCAAACTGTGGCTGTGTTGACACCATAAGTTTTTTAGGTACCACTGAAGTTTCCTCATATGCAGCTTTGCACATGGGATTAGCAGGTTGCAAGATGCCATGAATCCCAGAGCCTGCAGGATTTTCCTTGCAGTCAGCCTGGTGAAGGTTGCCAGTTTTCTGAAGTATTGAGTTAATTGCCCTTGTTTCTTTGGCGTGAGGTAGGCCATCTGGGTGTTTGTATCCAAGCTGGCACCCAGGAAAATTATTGTTTGAGAGGGTATTAGTCTTGACTTCTTTTTGTTGACTGTGTATCCCAGAGATTTCAACATTATTACAAACGGTAGGTGTTTCAGAAGAGTTTGTTTGCTGTCCGCTTGGATCAGGCAGTCGTCCAAATATGGGTATATTTGTATCCCTTGAAGTCTGCAGAAGGCAATTACTGATGCCAGGCATTTCGTGAACACTCTGGGCGCAGTAGATAAGCCAAAGGGCAATGCAGAGAATTGATAATGGGATGAACCTGCAAGAAATCTGAGGTATCTTCTGCAATCTTGTCTGATTGGGACATGCAGGTATGCCTCCTTGAGGTCCAATGTTACCAGCCAAGACTCCTTGCCCAGCATGGGAAGAAGCTGCTGTAATGTGAGCATCTTGAACTTTGGTACAAGTAAATATGTGTTTAGGATGGATAGGTCCAAAATAGGTCTCCAATCTTTGCCCTTCCTTGGTACCAGGAATAGTCTGAAATAAAAACCTTGACCCTGTTCTTGTGCAGGTACCTCTTGAATAGCTTTCATGTCCATGAGATCTGAAACTTGTTTTTGTGCCTCTGCCCTTTGATTGTGTGGCAGGTATGGCATGCCTCTCATTTTTGGAAGGGTGTGAAAGTGGAATCTGTAGCCTCTGTCTATAATGTCCAGGATCCATTTGTCTTTTGTGACAATATGCCAATTTTTCGAAAATAATGCCAGTTTTCCGCCTAAAGGTGCTGCCATTTGAGCCTTGCTTGGCAAGCAAAGGGGAAAGTCATTGGGTCTGCTTTCTGAATGGCTGTGAACTATCCTCACCCCCTCTTGGTGTAGGTGTTTGCTATTGTCTGCCTCTAAATGATCCTTGAGATTGTCCTCTACCCCTCGGGTGCCTGTATCTACCTCTTTGAGGTCTGTCCGTGGCTGGAAAGGCCCAATTTTTTGAAGGCCAATTTCTACTGAAGCGTGGGGGTTGTACCTGTAGAAAACCTTTCACTGTTTGCATTGATTTTGCCTTTTCCTCCATTTTCTTTAATACCTCCTCAGCTTTAACACCAAACAATACATCTTTTTGAAGAGGTGCATCTAGTAATTTAGCTTTGACATGATCTGGCAAGGTTTGCTCTTTGAGCCAAGCATGTCTACGTATGACTGATCCTGTAACAGCAGCTCTACATGAGGCCTCTAAAGCATCAAAACCACATTGCAAGGTATGTTTACCCACTTGCTCTGCACTATGCAACAAATCCTGCAACTCCTTCAAGTCTGGTTGTTCAGGTTGTGACATTTTGCTTTTCAACTGAAATAACAAAAACTGTTGATACTTTAACATATGGAACTGACAATTTAATGCCTTCATGGTTAAGGTGGCCGAGGTGTATACCTTTTTCCCCCACCTTTCTAAAGCTCTGGAATCTCTCTCTGAAGGTAATGGAGGCCTTAATTCCCTTGGGACCCTGTGAAATAGTTTCTGGGTCAGCCGCATGGCTTTTGTATAGGAATTGGTGTGAATCAGGAACCCGGTAATACCTGTCAGGCTTGACTGGAGCAGGAGGTAAAGAATCTGGGTTAAGGCTGGCCTCTGAATACACATTATCTAGTATGTCTAAGACAGGAGGTATAGCCAGAGGCCTGTGCTGAGGGAGCAGGAGGAAATCCCTGAGCCTTTTCTTGGAGTCTGAGTACTCTTGGCCTTCCCAGTGGAAGTGTTCCCTCAAGGTATGCAAGGTTTCCCCAAAAGAGTAATCCTCAGGGGGGAGACAGAGGGAATGGACTCCTCTGCATCAGAATCTTCGAAAGGGGAGTAAGAATGTTCCTGGTCCTCAGAATGTTCTGAAGTAATGGAGGCCTGGTCCAAGGAAGGGTATTTTTCCTCCACTCTGGGCCTTTTGTCCGAGGGGGGTTGAGAACCCCTGATGAGTAATCAAATCCTTAGCCATTTTGAGCATCTGCTTTTTAGGCATGGGGCCTTGAGAGGTGCCCTGTGGAGCTTGTCTTTTAGAATGCATGGCTGCTTCAGATTTAGTGTAAGCCTTAATGGAAAAAGAAGACAAAGGCCTGAAGACACCTTGAGAGGTGGCAGGCCTGTCTGAACTAGTTTCCCCGCCAAGAGTGGCTTCGGTATCTGTAGTCGGGGTGTGGGCCGAAGAGCCTGCGACCTCGGGCACAGAAGACACTGCTAATGAAGTGTCATCGGTAGTCAGGGGCTGCGTAGGTGCCTCACTGAGAACCGGAGCACCTGTAGCCAGCTTTAGCGTGGTGTCAGTAGAAGTCGCGGACCTCGTATGTCAGTCCTTATCTTTGCGTCGTTTACTCAAAACTGGAGTTGGACTATCCGATGACATGTTGTAATTAAACTTTTTGCCAAAACAGTGTTGGGCGAACTCCGCCTGACGCTTAATAGTGCGTCTGTTGAATGTAGCACAAAAACGACAGGCTGAGACGTCGTGGTCTGGGCCTAAGCAAGGAATACAGAGGGAATGGAAATCCTTATGTGGTATTTGCTTCCCACATGAAATGCAATTATTAACTTTGTTTGACATCGGTCTGAGGCAAGAAAAGTTTCCCCAATGGGGTACTTAAGCTTTCAAGAAGTCTTCGGTTGAAAAATATTCATAATCTCAGGAGCTGGCCGACCGGCACTTGCGAACTGCTTCTGCTTCGGGCACTGCGCGGCAAGAAAGACTGAAGAAAATGGCATCGGCTGGTTCTTTTATACCCCTGTCGCACTGACGTCAGGGAAGAAGCGACGACAATCGACGCCGGACCTAGACTTTGGAATTCGGCCGACCGAGGACCCGCCTGACGGCAGGAAAACCCATCTGTTATGACTGCAGCTGTATGCACGATGAACATCTGGCTCAGAGATAGAACCCACATGGTCAGAATTGCAGGTGCCATGTCCGAATCCAAACCAGTTACAAGTGGCGTCCCACAGGGCTCAGTTCTGGGACCTCTCTTGTTTGGTATATACTTCTCTGAGGTTCAGGCTAACACGGGGGGATTATGGCTGACAAAGTTTGCAGATGACTGCAAACTGGGGGCCATAATTGAATCTCCAGCTGACACAAGCATCCTCCAAAAGGGTCTCACAGAGACGGATGCTTGGTGCCAGAGCCACAGCCTCAAGCTAAATGCTAAAAAGTGCATAGTCATCCCCTTTGGGAAAAACAAGGTGCCCACAAATTACCACATAAGTGGTAATCCATTAAGTACGGAAGAAGTAATTGGAGATTTGGGGACCAACGTAGATAGTAATCTCTCCTTTGATAATCACGTTGCCAAAGTGGTTAGAAAGACCTTCTATATAGCCCACCTTATCATGAAAGGGTTCGCATCTAGATCAAGAGAGGTCATTGTGCCCCACTACTCATCACTCATCAGGCCCATAATTGAATACAATGCCCCTTTTGGGATGTACCTTACCCGACACCTGCAGCAGCTGGAGAGACACCAAAAGTACCTCACCAAGAGGATCATGGGCTACAAACAGATGTCCTATGCAGCTCGACTAAAGAAACTCCAGCTCTTCTCAGTTGCTTACCACCTACTCAGAGGCGATCTATGCCTGACGTACAAAGCCATGTCAAACCCAGAATTAATGGACATGCTCCACCTCAAAAAATCCAAGTCCCTTAGAGCTACATGCTCCAGGGACCTAAACCTCAGCACGAAAATAAATAGGACATGCTGGAGGGACAGATTCATTTCCCAGAGGCTCCCCTCACTCTGGAATAGAATCCCAGTTCATGTTAGACATAGCCCCTCGCTGACCCTCTTCAAGCGAAATCTGGACGCGTGGATGGGAAATCGCAAATTCACCCCTGGGATCTCTTCTGTGTCACTGCTAGACAGAGGCACAGTAAACTAATCTTAAAAGGGTACCTTCTGTGACCTACTTTACAGAGGCACAGTAGGCTAATCTAATAGGGAGGTGGAAGCCAAATACACTCTGGCTAGGCTTATAAATGCCCTAGGGCAGATAGCCTAGTATCTACCTATTAACCTACGACTAACTAAATTTTAAAATACATTCTTATCTTCAAAAATATTAGGTATGAAAAACAAACATTAAAAAGTAATGAAAAATAAAGTGCACATCAAACAGTCCTAACTAAATATTTTTTTAAAAACATCTAAAACACTACTTCTTCTTCTTCTGGCTTTTCCCGGTTAGGGATCGCCACAGTGGATCACCTGTCCGCTCATGATTGGCAGTGGAGTGTTACGGTGTTGAGTTGCCAGCCCGGCGCCCAACTTCCACAGAAGGCACACACACATGCACCCACTCACACCTAGGGCCAATTTAGAGTGTCTAATCCACCTACAGCATGTTTTGGGATGTGGGAGGAAACAGGAGCACCCGGAGGAAACCCACGCGACCACAGGGAGGACATGCAGATTCTGCACAGAAGGCACCCCAGCCGAGGATCGAACCAGAGAACCTCTTGCTGTGAGGCAGCAACGCTAACTGCTGCACCCCCGTGGCCGCCCTATCTAAAACATTACTATGTTATGAATATGTTCAATGTGCTATACTTTCAATTTCAGCAAGCAAGCTATGGAACATTGATCATTCAGACCTGGAAAACAGTAAGCATTCAAGTAAGGCTGCCATCATAATTCTTGTTTTTCCAAAATTAAACCTAAATTACCCCCTCATATTCTTTCTCTCGGTTTACATTCTGTTTTGCTTATGTAGAAACTAGCACAATCATTACATTTACTCAGCAGACTACAGTCTTCGAATTACAGTCATATTTTTTATAAGTTTTAAAATTCCTATTATTCATTTTGTAATTGACCCCTATATCTATGTATCTGCAGTATGGGCAAGCTTCACACCTAAACATTCCTGTAATTTTTAGAAGGGTAGGATTTCTCTTTCTAAAATGTCTTAAATTTGCCCCTCTTCTGTATGTAATGCTTGGTGTTAACCCCAGTTTGTTCCTGCAATCTGTATTTTCTAAAAGAGGTACTCAGTTTTTCTTCAGAATGTTAATGATCAACCCTTCTCCTTTGTTGAAGGTGGTTATAAAACTCATTTCATATTTTTTCTCTTCATTACTAACCCTGGGTTGCATATGTACCCTCCTTTCGGTTGAAGAAGGTTATCCTAATGTGGGTAAAAAGTACCCATTCTGTCTTTTATCTATAACTTCTTTAATTAATTCTTCCAAGAATCAAATCGGGTACCCTCTTTTTCAGAACATATTCTTTAGGGTTGAGCATTCAATCAGAAAATCAGTGTCCAAGGTGTTCATCCTAGATAGGCTACTTAAATGTGGAATCAACTAAAGATCAAATTAATTTGTGCTTTGTGGCTAAAATATTTAGGAAAGAAACATGTTCAAACTCAGTTCTGCACTACTGCCCATCCCATGTATCAAAAGAAATCTATGGTAAAAGGCCAACTAGTACGGGCAGCTAGGATGAACACCTTGGACACTGACTTCCTGACTGAATGCTCAACCCTAAAGAATATGTTCCTAAAAAGAGGGTACCCGGTTTGATTCTTGGAGGAATTAATTAAAGAAGTTATACATAAAAGAATGGGTACTTTTTACCCATATTAGGCAACCTTCAACTGAAAGGAGGGTACATATGCAATCCAGGGTTAGTAATGAAGAGAAAAATATAAAATGAGTTTTATAACCACCTTTAACAAAGGAGCAGGGTTGATCATTAACATTCTGAAGAAAAACTGGGTAACTATTTTAGAAAATACAGATTGCAGGAACAAACTGGGATTAACACCAAGCATTACATACAGAAGAGGGGCAAATTTAAAATACATTTTAGAAAGAGAAATCCTACCCTTCTAAAAATTACAGGAATGTTTAGGTGTGAAGCTTGCCCATACTGCAGATACATAGATATAGGGGTCAATTACAAGATTAGTAACAAGAATTTTAAAACTAATAAAAATATGATTGTAATTCGAAGAATGTCATCTACTTGAGTAAATGTAATGATTGTGCTTGTTTCTACATAGGCAAAACAGAATGTAAACTGAGAGGAAGAATATATGAACACTTATATAACATAAGGAAGGAAAAAGAGAATAATGCACAGGAAAACCCTGGGCATACTTTCAAGTTTAGGGTCATTGATCAAGTAAAGCTGAATGACAGAGGGGGTAATTTAGGTTTAATTTTGGAAAAACAAGAATTATGATGGCAACTTTACTTGAATGCTTACTGTTTTCCAGGTCTGAATGATCAATGTTCCATAGCTTGCTTGCTGAAATCGAAAAGTAGAGCACATTGAAAATATTCATAACACAATAATGTTTTAGATGTTTTAAAAATGTTTAGTTAGGGTTGTTGGATGTGCACTTTTCATTATTTTTCATTTCTTTTTAATGTTGTTTTCCATATGTAATATTTTTATAGATAAGAATGTACTTTAAAATTTAATTAGTCGTGATAATGATGTGCATAAATAGGAGGGGTTAACAGTTGTACTATTGTCTGAAGATGTTCATTTCATTAAAGTGGACGAAAGCGCTCACAGTCAACTGGTGTTATTACTTTATCCCTCGGTTTGCCTCAGCCTAGCTCCTTTTTTTAGTTTTACTAGCCTGTTATTGCAGACAGCAAAGGATAAGTGAATTAACTAATTATTGTCTTTCAGAGACATCAGAAATAAGGTTAGGCAGGGACAGATGTATGATATGCTACCATAAAAGGAAAGCAGATGGCCTGCATGCCTGATTCCCATCCACAAGCAGATAGAACTGGGAATGATGTGTGTGTGTGTGTGTGTGTGTGTGTGTGTGTGTGTGTGTGTGTGTGTGTGTGTGTGTATGACTGAGGGAACAGGACCAAGTCACACCACTGCTAAATCTCTTTGGGAGCAGATGTGGGTGGGAACTGCAGCTAATGACAATGGCACTAGTAAAAAAATGATAGAAAGACGGAAATGCAAAGATTCCGACATTGATCTACAATGGTGGTAGTACTCACACTGTCTCTTTCATTAAGGGAGGTAAACCCTTTTATATAAAAGAGCTCATTCGTAAAAACAGAAGGAACTAGCATAGGAAAGCAAATCTGGCTTGATATCAGACAGTGTTTTCATCTGTTGTAGTGTCCTCACATTCTACATAAATAACAGTGATCAGAAGGTGGGCAAAAAACAAAATTTGTCAATCCAACATTTGCTTATGTCACAGATAAAGGCCACCATTTACAGTATACAGTACCGTGAATGTTTGTGGTCGCAATGAATGACAGCTTCATTGAAACCATCTCTCCCTTGTATTGAAGAAATGTACAGTTGTTACACTTTATTTTGCTATGTCAATATTAATTGCTATAGGCAAGTTCACAGTCCACAGACGTGACACAGTTGGGAGCATTCTGAAAAGTTTTCTGATTACAGGCAGCTTAAAAATTGTCTTTCACAGTCTGAACTAACGGTAGTAAACAGCAACACAGCACAACAGTCACGTCTGCTTCCAGACACTGAATAAATGAATGCCCCTGGCTATAAATTAAAAACAGCACGGTTTCATTAAGCACATTACTGCTTGGATATGTCTCTTGTTACTGTTGCTAGAAACCCCAGTCACTGCAACAGTAAGCTGTTATGGTGACTTGTCCCTCCCCTTTATTGATAATGAAATCATAACTACAAGGTGATTTCATCTATGTCTTTATCCAGTGAACTCCTACAGTTTGTTTCAGGAAACATTGTTTTCTTTCCATATGAAGTATAAAGGTCTAACAATATAACTAACTGTAACCTTTTCATCAACCACTTAAGACACTAAGGTTAGGCACCAGCTATGTGTTTCATAGTGGCTGACTGCAGCTATAAAACAGTCTAAATTGTTCTTAGTTGTAAAACTTCACAATAGATTCTAGAAGATACTTATTTTACTGCTAGTTTCCAGCAGAAAAGATCTTCCAAGTAAATGGAAATGGTATCCCAACCCAGGCCAGGAGACAAAAGAAGAGCTGTGCATGTGCCAAAACTTACAGCTTCTGAAAGAATCATTTCTTGTTTGCAGGTATGATTTATTTTTTCCGAAGTGGAGTGCAGGGGCCACAACCTGCATAGGGTTTCTTCTCTCCACTGCAGGGGGCCACAACCTGCATAGGGTTTTGTGCGCTCTGCTGCAGGGGCTGCAACCTGCATAGGGTTTGTGCTCCCTGCTGCTAAGAGAATTTGGTGTATGTTTGAAAATGCAACTCTTTTCATTAAATAATGCATTTAATCATATCTCTTAACTTTACAGTGTGAGAAGGTCCAAAAATAGGGGAAGATTTTAAAAATTGCTCTTATAGACATAGAAAGTTGCTAGACTAACATGTTTTGTGTTAGCATTCATTTTCTGAAGGATATGAAGTCTGGAATTCAAATGTATGTCATTATTTAGTGATTTTAATCCTTGGTGATTTGCCAGAAAACCACATATTTTATGAGGAATGGACTAAATATGCAAGGAAAAAATCTGAACATTCTGTGGAAATCTGGACAGTTGAGAGGTATGCATTCAATGTGTTTGGTACTAGAAGAATTCCATCATTTAACAGGGCAATGTAGAGAGAGATATTTAAAGTGGTATTCAGAAAAGAAAAGGTGCTAAATAAACTGACTGTTTTTACAGTTCAGGATTTATGTTTATATGTAATTAGGAGAAACAAGACCTTTTGTTGATTTTCTTATTTTTTTCTAAATTTATTTTAGGGACCAAGTGAAGATGTGATTACATTTTAAAGATATGGATGACAAGACCTCTAAGTACATATGTAGTTAGTAGGCATGTATTTAAAAGACCATTTAGGAGTCTGGCCCAATTTCCTAAGGGTACTCTCCAGTTAATTGACTTGTTCAGAATCACATATTATGCAAAAGGAGACTGGGGGAATCAAACCCTAGACTACAGGAAGTAGCTTGCTAACAGCTCATATTCTTAATTCTTTGTGCTAAAAGAAGTGATGCTATGCGTCCTACCTGTGAAGTTGTTGACTGATATTTCTTTCATTTTCTTACACATCATACACTTGGACTAAAACAATTTCATTCATTCAACCTTCTAATAATAGTTGTTTAGCATACAGGTTTAACATCTGCTCATACTTTGTGTGTGTGTGTGTGTGTGTGTGTGTGTGTGTGTGTGTGTGTGTGTGTGTGTGTGTATATATATATATATATATATATATATATATATATATATATATATATATATATACATATATACATATGGGATCACTACTAAATCTCAAATACTTACAATACCGAAGACCAGAATCCCGAGACCAGATACCCAAAAGATGAGAAGACCGAAAGACCATCATCATTCTCTTTCGGCTTTTCCCGTTAGGGGTCGCCACAGCGGATCATCTCTTTCCATTTCTTCCTATCCTCTGCATCTTGCTCTGTCACACCAACCGCCTGCATGTCCTCTCTCACCACGTCCATAAACCTTATCTTAGGCCTTCCTCTATTCCTCTTACCTGGCAGCTCCATCCTTAGCATCTTTTTCCCAATATACCCATCATCCCTCCTCAGCACATGTCCAAACCAACGCAATCTCGTCTCTCTTGCTTTGTCTCCAAACTGTCCAACATGAGCTGACCCTCTAATATACCGATTCCTAATCCTATCCATCCTAGTCACACCGATTGCAAATCTTAACATCTTTAACTCTGCCACATCCAGCTCTGACTCCTGCCTTTTTGTCAATGCCACTGTCTCCAACCCATATAACATAGCTGGTCTCACTACACTCTTGTAGCCCTTCCCTTTCACTCTTACGGATACCCGTCTGTCACAAATCACTCCTGACACTCTTCTCCACCCATTCCACCCTGCCTGTACTCTCTTCTTCACCTCTCTTCCACATTTACCATTACTCTGAACTGTTGATCCCAAGTACTTAAACTCGTCCACCTTTACCAACTCTACTCCTGCATCCTCACCATTCCTCTACCCTCCCTCTCATTTACACACATATATTCTGTCTTAGCCCTGCTGACCCTCATTCCTCTGCTCTCTAGAGCATATCTCCACCTCTCCAGAGTCTCCTCAACCTGATTCCTACTCTCACTACAGATCACAATGTCATCTGCAAACATCATAGTCCACGGTCCTCCTATCTGATCTCATCTGTCAACCTGTCCATCACCACTGCAAATAAGAAAGGACTCAGAGCTGATCCTTGATGTAATCCCACCTCCACCTTAAACGGATCTGTCACTCCCACTGCAGTCCTCACCACTGTCACACTACCCTCGTACATATCCTGTACCACTCTTACACTTCTCTGCCACTCCCGACTTCCTCATACAATACCACAACTCTTCTCTAGGCACCCTGTCATATGCTTTCTCCAAGTCTACAAAGACACAGTGCAACTCCTTCTGACCTTCTCTGTATTTCTCCATCAACACTCTCAGAGCAAACATTGCATCTGTAGTGCTCTTTCCTGGCATGAAACCATACTGCTGATCACTAATCATCACCTCCTTCTTAACCTTGCTTCCACTACTCTTTCCCATAACTTCAAGCTGACTAATCAGTTTTATCCCTCTGTAGTTACTGCAGCTCTGCACATCACCCTTATTCTTAAAGATAGGCACCAAAACACTTTTTCTCCACTCCTCAGGCATCCTCTGACTTTCCAAAATTTCATTAAACAATCTAGTTAGAAATTCCACTGCCATTTCTCCTAAGCACCTCCATGCTTCCATTGGTATGTCATCTGGGCCAACAGCCTTTCCATTCTTCATCCTCTTCATAGCTGCCCTTACTTCCTCCTTGCTAATCTGTTTCACTTCCTGATTCACTATCCCCACATCATCCAACCTTCTCTCTCTCTCATTCTCTTCATTCATCAGCCTCTCAAAATACTCTTTCCATCTACTCAACACACTCTCCTCTCTTGTGAGTACCTTTCCCACACTATCCTTTATCACCCTTACATGCTGCACATCTTTCCCAGCCCAGCTCTGTCCCTCTGTCTAGCTAATCGGTACAGGTCCTTTTCTCCCTCTTTAGTGTCCAATCTCTCGTACAACTCTCCATATGCCCTATCCTTAGCTTTTGCCACCTCTCTCTTTGCCATGCGCCTCATCTCCTTATACTCATGTCTACTTTCTTCATCTCTTTGACAATCCCACTTCTTCTTCGCCAGCCTCTTCCTCTGTATACTCTCCTGTACTTCCTCATTCCACCACCAGGTCTCCTTGTCCTCCTTCCTCTGTCCAGATGTCACACCAAGCACCTTTCTAGCACCGAAAGACCAGAAGAGTGAAATTTAAAATCCTGAACACTACAGTAAACATACACCACACACATATACATACACACACCTTCACCCAAAACACAAACACACAAACCTACACTACATAAAAGTAGGGGGGGCAAGCCCCCCCACAACGCCTTTGCTTAAATATTCTAACTCCAAGGTCGGACTATACAGACAAACACATGAAAACACCACCACACACCTACATTCCTCGTACACACACACACACACACACACACACACACACACACACACACACACACACACACACACTATAAAGCCTCTAACTGACACAACCAAACATATATACTTACCTAACCTCCTGACATCTTAGTATGTCGCGATTTAGAAATTCGCGCTTCTGGTCTTCCGAGTATCTAGTCTCGTGATTCCGGTCTTCAGTATTGTAAGTATTCAGGATTTAGTAGTGATCCTATATAGATATATATATATATATATATATATATATATATGCATACATATATATATATATATATATATATATATATACATACATATAAGGTCCAGTACAAAATCTTGAGATCCCACAATCTCGACTTTCAATATCCCGAAGCCATAATGTCGAGATTGTGGAATCTCGAAATTGTAAAACAAACAAAAAAAAAGATGACAACATTTAAAAACATGTATTTGCAGGGGGGCAAGCCCCCCTCCACCCCCACACTCCCTGGAAATTACATAAACTAACTCAGAGATCGCACTACAGTGAAGAGAGCGGTAATGTTCCCATTCTGCACTGTATAGCAATCTATATTACCATTCTCTTCATTGTACAGCGATCTCAGAATTAGTATACTTAGGTTGCAGGGGGTGTGGTGGGTGCAGGAGAGCTTGCCCCCCTGCAAAAACATGCTTTTAAATGTTGCATCTTTTTTTTATTTTTTATTTTACAATTTCGAGATTCCACAATCTCAACATTATGACTTCGGGATATTGAAAGTCGAGATTGTGGGATCTCGAAATTTTGACAAGTCAAAATGTCAACATTCATAACATCAAGCCCATAAAAGCAAAACAGCACAACATCAAAGGTGAAAGTGTTTCATAGTGCAAGTGGGGGGATTGTGTGAAGCTGCAGTACAACTGGGATTGGGGTATTATCCACTCTTGGCTGAAGTGCAATCTTGGAATTGGTATATATAATTAGCAGGGGGTGTGAGGGGTGCAAGAGAGCTTGTCCCTGCAAAAACATGTGTTTGTGATGTATGTATGTATATATATATATATATATATATATATATATATATATATATATATATAGTTCCCATTCAGAAGCCTGAAACATCATAAGCCTGAAAATCAAAATCCTGAAACCAAAAGCCTGAAAATTCAGAATCCTGAAAACTCAAAATCCTGAAAGCCCAAAATCCTGAAAGCTCAAAATCCTGAAACTCAAAATCCTGAAACTCAAAATCCTGAAAACACAAAATAGACATACTGATGTCATTGTGGCTTTGCTATTGTTAGCCCTGTGGTGTTAGGTCATGCTTTGGGGTCAGGTTAAGTGTGCGGTTGGTTTTATTTTAGGGTTAGGGGCGGTTTAAGTGAGTTAGGGTTAGGGCGCAGGTTAGGCATGTATGCAATAGTGACAAATATTGGGGTTAGGGGCGGTTTAAGTGAGTTAGGGTTAGGGCGCGGGTCAGGTGAGTGTGTGATAGTGACGGACCTTAGGGTTAGGGTCAGGGTCAGTTGGTAGATATTAGTGTCTTTATAGTGACATATTAGCATTATTTGTGTTTTCAGGATTTTGAGTTTCAGGATTTTGGTCTTTCAGGATTTTGGGCTTTCAGGATTTTGAGTTTTCAGGATTCTGAATTTTCAGGCTTTTGATTTTCAGGCTTATGATGTTTCAGGCTTCTGAATGGGAACCATATATATATATATATATATATATATATATATATATATATATATATATACATATATGGGTCTACTACGAACCATCCCCCCTTTCCAATATTTCACTTTTGATGTTATGACATTTTGATGTTGACATTTTATTTTTATGGGCTTAAAGGCATGAACATTATTAGACTCAAACTCTTCTTCTCTCTAACTAGATCTTCCACTATCTCACTGTCCCCTCTCTGTCACAGTTTCATCAGTCTCTCCCCTTAACTATCCAGAACTAATACTTCTTATAACAGTCCAAGTAACCCCAACTATTCTCACTTTCCTGATTACTTTACTTCTCAGTCTTAAATGTAATATTTTCATACTTATAACATATCATACTACATTTCATTAACAATCACCAACCATCTCCCCTTTCTAATATTTCCATATTTAAGATGCATTTTTTTTTCATTATTGTAATTGCTAGAAATCACAGGTAATATTACAGGATCTTTTAAAATATTAAATCTATATCTTTTTGTTATACAAAAGCCTTTCCTGTATCTAATTCTTATGAATAACCTACACTGTATAGACCTATGCAAGTTACTGTACATGCTCTGTTTCTAAATAATGCTCATGCACGCAACTGTAAAGTTCTTTTTCTTTTTCCTCACCTGTATGTATACTTACCTATATGATATCATATAACTGTATTTTATGTGTATGTCAAAACTGGTATTAAATGTGGAGCTTTTCTCCCTGGGCCTCTGCCGAAAAATGGTTTTATTCCAGACAGACTTTCCCAGTAAACATAAACAAAGATAAGTAAATAAACAAGCAAACATTGACACTCTGGCTTATCGAAATTCTAACATAGACCCTTGCAGAGGAGATACATTTTTACAGGGAAACACAGGAGAGTTACTTTTTATTTAGTTTTGAAACATTGTCACAAGTATCATCATGCATCCCTGGAAATCTCCCATCCACATGTCTGAACTCTCTGACAGTCACTTTTTGTTTTAAGATAACAGATGAATCTATCACTGTTACTGCTGCCATTTTTATACTTATTCTCCCAGACCAGACAATAATATCTAGTATGCAATAAATCTATCTACCCTTTTCCCAGAGGAGAAACAGCATTGCCTGCCTATTTTATTACACTGATAACCAGCCATAGTAGATCTGGATGTTTCTCTTCCACCCTAGGTTTTTTTATTAACTTACATCACATTATTTTATAAACAACATACAGATATGCATACATAAATATGTAGAGTTATACAAATGCATGTGTGTGTGTGTGTGTGTGTGTGTGTGTGTGTGTGTGTCTCAAAAAAGCAAAGGGTAAAATGGTTACACAGACAAATCATTCAGTAAAAACTGCAAGAAAGACTCAACCAAACTGGAGTCTTCACTATTTAGGTTTGGCTTTATCAGAGATCGCACTACAGTGAAGACAGCAGTAATGTTCCCATTCTGCACTGTATAGCAATCTATATTACCATTCTCTTCATTGTACAGCGATCTCAGAATTAGTATACTTAGGTTGCAGGGGGTGTGGTGGGTGCAGGAGAGCTTGCTCCCCTGCAAAAACATGCTTTTAAATGTTGCATCTTTTTTTTATTTTTTATTTTACAATTTCGAGATTCCACAATCTCAACATTATGACTTCAGGATATTGAAAGTCGAGATTGTGGGATCTCGAAATTTTGACAAGTCAAAATGTCAGCATTCATAACATCAAGCCCATAAAAGCAAAACAGCACAACATCAAAGGTGAAAGTGTTTCATAGTGCAAGTGGGGGGATTGTGTGAAGCTGCAGTACAACTGGGATTGGGGTATTATCCACTCTTGGCTGAAGTGCAATCTTGGAATTGGTATATATAATTAGCAGGGGGTGTGAGGGGTGCAGGAGAGCTTGTCCCTGCAAAAACATGTGTTTGTGATGTATGTATGTATATATATATATATATATATATATATATATATATATATATATATTTAGGGTCAGGGTCAGTTGGTAGATATTAGTGTCTTTATAGTGACATATTAGCATTATTTGTGTTTTCAGGATTTTGGTCTTTCAGGATTTTGGGCTTTCAGGATTTTGAGTTTGATTTTCAGGCTTATGATGTTTCAGGCTTCTGAATGGGAACCATATATATATATATATATATATATATATATATATATATATATATATATATATATATATGGGTCTACTACGAACCATCCCCCCTTTCCAATATTTCACTTTTGATGTTATGACATTTTGATGTTGACATTTTATTCTTATGGGCTTAAAGGCATGAACATTATTAGACTCAAACTCGGTTCTTCTCTCTAACTAGATCTTCCACTATCTCACTGTCCCCTCTCTGTCACAGTTTCATCAGTCTCTCCCCTTAACTATCCAGAACTAATACTTCTTATAACAGTCCAAGTAACCCCAACTATTCTCACTTTCCTGATTACTTTACTTCTCAGTCTTAAATGTAATATTTTCATACTTATAACATATCATACTACATTTCATTAACAATCACCAACCATCTCCCCTTTCTAATATTTCCATATTTAAGATGCATTTTTTTTTCATTATTGTAATTGCTAGAAATCACAGGTAATATTACAGGATCTTTTAAAATATTAAATCTATATCTTTTTGTTATACAAAAGCCTGCCTGTATCTAATTCTTATGAATAACCTACACTGTATATACCTATGCAAGTTACTGTACATGCTCTGTTTCTAAATAATGCTCATGCACGCAACTGTAAAGTTCTTTTTCTTTTTCCTCACCTGTATGTATACTTACCTATATGATATCATATAACTGTATTTTATGTGTATGTCAAAACTGGTATTAAATGTGGAGCTTTTCTCCCTGGGCCTCTGCTGAAAAATGGTTTTATACCAGACAGACTTTCCCAGTAAACATAAACAAAGATAAGTAAATAAACAAGCAAACATTGACACTCTGGCTTATCGAAATTCTCACATAGACCCTTGCAGAGGAGATACATTTTTACAGGGAAACACAGGAGAGTTACTTTTTATTTAGTTTTGAAACATTGTCAGAAGTATCATCATGCATCCCTGGAAATCTCCCATCCACATGTCTGAACTCTCTGACAGTCACTTTTTGTTTTAAGATAACAGATGAATCTATCACTGTTACTGCTGCCATTTTTATACTTGTTCTCCCAGATCAGACAATAATATCTAGTATGCAATAAGTCTATCTACCCTTTTCTCAGAGGAGAAACAGCATTGCCTGCCTATTTTATTACACTGATAACCTGCCATAGTAGATCTGGATGTTTCTCTTCCACCCTAGGTTTTTTTATTAACTTACATCACATTATTTTATAAACAACATACAGATATGCATACATAAATATGTAGAGTTATACAAATGCATGCGTGTGTGTGTGTGTGTGTGTGTGTGTGTGTGTGTGTGTGTGTGTGTGTGTGTGTGTGTGTCTCAAAAAAGCAAAGGGTAAAATGGTTACACAGACAAATCATTCAGTAAAAACTGCAAGAAAGACTCAACCAAGCTGGAGTCTTCACTATTTAGGTTTGGCTTTATTGGCTTGACTGTATCTTAAAAATTCATGAGCATTCATAAGCAATGTGTAGCTGTAACACTGGTATATCCTGAAGGGGTCATTTGCATATATCTCATGGGCCACTACTGCAGAAGGTTTAAGGGATCACTCAGTGAAGACTCTAGCATGACAGAGTCCTTCCTGTCATTTGAGATATATATATATATATATATATATATATATATATATATATATATATATATATATGTATATAAACCCAGCCACTGGGGATGCACAAACCAGTGCATTTCTTTGTGCCGGTCCCAAGCCCAGATAAATGGGGAGGGTTGTGTCAGGAAGAGCATCCGGCGTAAAACCTCTGCCAAATGAATTATGCAGAGAACATTTCATATTTCCATACCAGATCGGTCGAGGCCCGTGTTAACAACGACCGCCACCAGTACTGTTAGCCAACAGGGTGCTGGCAGAAATTGAGCTACTGTTGGCCGAAGGAGAAGAGGAGGGGAAGGCATGCCCGAAGGTAGGAAGAGAGGAGGAAGGTTAGGAGTGTAGTAGTGAGGGTAGGAACTTTGAATGTTGGCAGTATGACTGGTATAGGGAAAGAGCTAGCTGATATGATGGAGAGAAGGAAGGTTGATATATTGTGTGTGCAAGAGACCAGATGGAAGGGAAGTAAGGCCAGATGTATAGGAGGTGGGTTCAAATTGTTCTATCATGGTGTGGATGGCAGGAGAAATGGGGTAGGGGTTATCCTAAAGGAACAGTATACCAAGAGTGTTTTGGAGGTGAAGAGAGTGTCTGATAGAGTGATGTTTATGAAGCTTGAAATTGATGGTGTAATGATGAATGTTGTTAGTGCATATGCTCCACAAGTTGGGTCTGCGATGGATGAGAAAGAAACATTTTGGAGTGAGTTGGATGAAGTGGTGGTAAGTGTACCTAAGGGTGAGAGACTAGTGACTGGAGCAGACTTCAATGGGCATGTTGGTGAAGTGAACAGAGGGGATGAGGAAGTGATGGGTAGGTATGGTGTTAAGGAGAGGAATGCAGAAGGTCAGATGATTGTGGATTTTGCGAAAAGGATGGACATGGCTGTGGTGAATACGTATTTTAAGAAGAGGGAGGAGCATAGGGTGATGTACAAGAGTGGAGGAAGATGCACACAGGTGGTTTACATCTTATGTAGGAGGGCCAGTCTGAAGGAAATTGGAGACTGTAAAGTGGTGACAGGGGAAAGTGTAGTTAAGCAGCATAGAATGGTGGCCTGTAAGATGAAGTTGGTGATCAAGAAGAAGAGGATGAGTGTGAAAGCAGTGCCAAGGATTAAATGGTGGAAGTTAAAAAAGGGTGATTGTGAGGTGGAGTTTAGGGAAGAGTTAAGACAGGCACTGGGAGGCAGTGAAGAGTTACCAAATAGCTGGGTAACTACAGCAGAGCTAGTAAGGGAGACTGCTAGAAAGGTGCTTGGTGTGACATCTGGACAGAGGAAGGAGGACAAGGAGACCTGGTGGTGGAATGAGGAAGTACAGAAGAGTATACAGAGGAAGAGGCTGGTGAAGAAGAAGTGGGATTGTCAAAGAGATGAAGAAAGTAATGTGTATAAGGAAATGAGGCGCATGGCAAAGAGAGAGGTGGCTAAGGATAAGGCATATGAGAGTTGTATGAGAGATTGGACAGTAAAGAGGGAGAAAAGGACCTGTACTGATTGGCTAGACAGATGGACAGAGTGGGAAAGATGTTCAGCAGGTAAGGGTGATAAAGGATAGTGAGGGAAATGTACTCACAAGTGAGGAGAGTATGTTGAGTAGATGGAAAGAGTACTTTGAAGGGCTGATGAATGAAGAGAATGAGAGAGAGAGAAGGTTGGATGATGTGGGGATAGTGAATCAGTAAGTGAAACAGATTAGCAAGGAGGAAGTAAGGACAGCTATGAAGAGGATGAAGAATGGGAAGGCTGTTGGCCCAGATGACATACCAGTGGAAGCATGGAGGTGCTTAGGAGAAATGGCAGTGGAATTTTTAACCAAATTGTTTAATGAAATTTTGGAAAGTCAGAGGATGCCTGAGGAGTGGAGAAAAAGTGTTTTGGTACCTATCTTTAAGAATAAGGGTGATGTGCAGAGTCAAGGATCAGCTCTGAGTCCTTTCTTTATTTGCAGTGGTGATGGACAGGTTGACAGATGAGATCAGATAGGAGGCCCTGTGGACTATGATGTTTGCAGATGACATTGTGATCTGTAGTGAGAGTAGGGACCAGGTTGAGGAGACCCTGGAGAGGTGGAGATGTGCTTCAGAGAGGAGAGGAATGAAGGTCAGCAGGGCTAAAACAGAATATATGTGTGTAAATGTGAGGGAGGGTAGAGGAATGGTGAGGATGCAGGGAGTAGAGTTGGTAAAGGTGGATGAGTTTAAGTACTTGGAATCAACAGTTCAGAGTAATGGTTGAGTGTGGAAGGGAGGTGAAGAAGGGAGTACAGGCAGGGTTGAATGGGTGGAGAAGAGTGTCAGGAGTGATTTGTGACAGATGGGTACCAGTAAGAGTGAAATGGAAGGTTTACAAGAGGGTAGTGAGACTGGCTATGCTATATGGGTTGGAGACGGTGGCATTGACGAAAAGGCAGGAGTCAGAGCTGGAAGTGGCAGAGTTAAAGATGTTAAGATTTGTGCTTGGTGTGACCAGGATGGACAGGATTAGGAATCAATATATTAGAGGGTCAGCTCATGTTGGACAGTTTGGAGACAAATTCAGAGGCGCGAGATTGTGTTGGTTTGGACATGTGCTGAGGAGGGATGCTGGGTATATTAGGAAAAGGATGCTAAGGATGGAGCTGCCAGGTTAGAGGAAATGAGGAAGGCCTAAGATAAGGTTTATAGATGTGGTGAGAGAGAACATGCAGGCGGTTGGTGTGAAAGAACATGATGCAGAGGACAGAAAGAAATGGAAACAGATGATCTGCTGTGGCGACCCCAAATGGGAACAGCCGAAAGAAGATTTTATATATATATATATATATATATATATATATATATATATATATATATATATATATATATATATATATATATATATAGATATGTGTGTGTGTGTGTGTGTGTAAGACTATATATATCTACAACAATGTTCACACACACACACACACACACACACACACACACACACATGAATCTGGTAATGTACAGTGACCATTGCTTTAGCTGACAGTTTTCCAGTTTGTACTATTTAATCAACAGCTCAGCTGATCAGCAGTGGTGTGAGATCACTGTAGTACCAGCTTGAGGAACATGCTCTTTTTCCCCAGTTTTGTTTTATCTTGGAGTTGATAGTGCAGGTGCAGCTCAACACATGGGAATACAGGGGGCTTTCCCCCTGCCAAAAACAATGTTTTTGAATTTGTATGCTCTAAGGGTATGTCTTCAAACATGTGCATTTTCACGTCAATCATTTAAGACAAGTATTTCAGCTGATTACATAGACCCATATATAGATATATATATATATATATATATATATATATATATACACACACACACACACACACACACACACACACACACACACACACACACACACAAAATACATTACAGTATCAAATCAAGGCAGCAGAAGCACGTTTCCATAAAATAATGTTTATTTTATTTTACTTTACTAAAGCAGAAGTGAAAATAACAGTTCAGTGGCACAAACTGTCCTTCAGGACATGAAAAAAACACAAACTCTGCAGTCTCTCATAGCAGTTTAGGTTTAGCCCCAAAGTGAATTTAAGCAGTATCTGCCTGGCTGGAGAGTTTAGAAGAATATCATCACCTCTCTTCCAAAGCACACATTCTAGAATTGCTGCTTCAGGTACAACCACTCCCCCAGAGGTTCATAGGTGTATACTAGGCTAATGACCACTGAGACCTTTATAAGCCTAGCCAAACATACCAATTATATCTCACACGTTTATGTTCCCCAGAGGTTGTTTTTAAGGGTATATATGTGAGCTTGGGCAAGATTTACAGGCTGCCTCTGTCCACTAGAAACATAGGTGCTAGTCTGCTAGACCCAGGGTTTATTTCCACCTTCCCATCCACTGGTCCAAGTTTCTCTTGAGTAGGACTAGGGAAGAGCTCTGCTTCACTTGGATTGGCAGCTTGATCAAGAAAAGAGGAATTCCTCGAGACATGTAACTGTCCCACCAGTGTGTCCTATTTAGATCACAAACAAGGTTTAAATCCCTAGATCAAATAATTCTGATGCAAATCATATTGCGGATATGCAAAAGGGCCATCAGAGTGGGATCCAAGGATGCTTTGCATGTCAGGCAAAGATAACCTCTCAACAGTCTGTAGGAAACAGAGTGTAGGGCTTTGAGGTGATCTGGCCAGCAGGGATAGGCCAAATTCTCTGACTTCCAGTACATTATCTTCCTTGTTTAGACAGTAAACTAGCCATGTAATTATTTTTTACCAGCAATGTTTAAAGTCATTTCTCTACCTAATAGATAGACATATTTATCTTTCTAAAGGGGAAACATTTTTTGAATGGCACATTATTTACATATCAGTTTTGACATATCCCAGGCACTATACACACACGTGCATGCCCATGTGGCCATGATGTGAAAATAATTACATAGTGGGATGTGGAAGGGAAGACGTCTCCCCTCCGTATACACTGTTATAAAGATTATATTCTTCAGAACTGTGCTTTTAGACTGAATTCAGCATTTTGTAGGATATGATGCTTTAGATGTTTTCATTTTCAGCCTTTTGTTATTATATAGTTCAGTGGGAGCTGCTTAATTCTTGCAGAGTGAACATGTGTGAGTGTGTGTGTGTAGCTATATCTATATATGGAGACGGATAGATATTTTAACACAAACAACACACGCACGCACACACACACACACACACACACACACACACACACACACACACACACACACACACACACACACACACACACACACACACACACAGACACTCACAGACACTCACAGACACTCACAGACACTCACAGACACTCACAGACGCTCACTCCTAGACAGCCACACAAACAAATTCCTAGTTCTAAAGACATCTGAGATGTGAACATACCAAACCTCTTGAAACAGTTATCACCTGCAGTACTGGGCCAAGGGGGTAAAGCTATTTCATGGGCTAAATCGCTCCTTGTATTTTCACTACTAGCAGGAAACAATCGCTATTATAACCCTGATTTAGCACAATGCAAAAGTTTTACCCCTAGAATTTCAATGATTCTACTTAAAAAGGAAAGATTTTGTTGAGTCACAAATTAATACTCATTTTTGAAAAAGACAAAGCTCCCCAGTATCCTTGGGGTTTAGTATGTCTGCGCCCATCAAACAGAACACTTTCTATCATTCAGTATATGCTTATCCACTACAATGCTGCTAGACGACACAATATAACAACCTCACATGACTTCATTTGAAATCACAGCTTTAGATCTTCAGAATTTTTTTTGCAGGTTCTGGACACTACAGTAGGTATTATGCAAGGTCAGCAATCTTTATGAGTGAAACCACAGTCTGCACTGAGTCTTTCTTACAGGAAAAAGTAACAAAAGCAGCAAAGCTTAGTTTAACAATGACGAAAATGTATTAATTTATTTTCATAGACTCAAAAATGCAATAGATATTAAGCAGGAATAGCTTACCTGTCGCAGATGTGACAGATCTGATTTATTTCCTACAAGTACCACTGGAGTGTCATCTGTATGTCGCACGTGGAAAATAAGCTGTTTGAACTCATGTGCCTCATGGAAACTGCGGCGGTCTGTGATAGAGTAACAGATGATGAAGCCTTCTCCTGCCCTCATGTACTGATCCCTCATTGCCGTAAATTCAGCCTGAATTAAACAAGACAAAAGCACCCATGTGCATCATTAAGTAAGTAGAATTCTCTACATATGATCATTTATTAACCTCTGTCTTGCAATATTATTTGTTTTCATCTTTGAACTAGTTTTGTGGTCTCTTAATTCGAACCTTTCTTCCCCAGCATGTCTCTTACTTGCTTCACTTTCAGGTATTTGCTAGGGCCGAATGCAGTTATCCGTTTCTCATGCCCACAACAGCCAACTGGTTGCTATACATCACTCCTTGCATTTGTGAATAATTAAAGGGAAAACAAGTCAGGTGATAATAATTTCTGATGGGTGTGTATAGGGGCATTAAGCCAAATATAAAGAGGAGAGACAAAGGCTAGTATCATGGATGACGTGCAAATATTACTCTAATTCAATTAAAAAGTTAGTAGGTCAACAATTTCTGCATCAACATTCATCTTCTGAACAATATGAAGCATGAAACTCTAGTGATTAGAATTGTTGACTGAATGGAATCCTCAGTGCTTAATGAGAAAATCAAAATTTTTATGAGGCACAGGGCAAAAATATGAGGTAAAATCAATGACATTATCTAAAATCAGGGGCAGCAGAGAGATATAATGGGGAAGCACATCATTTAAGCATACAGCTTCATCACATAGTCTTTACACCTTCCTAAGTACATACATGCAGACAAAAATACACATTTATGCAATAGAGTGAGATCATCCTTAATTCCACAAACCAGCAATAAATTGTATCAGACTGATATTTAATACAAGATTGTCAGTTAGAGAGCTATGGATAACCATCACCCAACAACAGAAAAGAAGACTAAAGGACCCTAAAAGTCAAGCATGTAATCACCCTTGGCCAGAAATTAATCACATATCCATCATCAAATTCTATTTACTCCTCATGCCAAATGAACAAACTCATCAAAAAGGCCTTTGGTGACCCTTTCCATGACTGAGCCCTTTATCCTCACTAGTCATACAAAACCCTAAGGAAAGCAAACTATCATCTAGTTAACAGGTGTATACTAGGCTAACGACCACAGGGGTCTTTATAAGCCTAGCCATGCAACCCAAATGTATCTCATGATTTACAGTGCCTTACAGGTTACTTTAAGGGGTGTATGGTAGTTAGGGTATGTGCATATGCACCCACAGTGCATTTTGCTCCTGTCTAGTACATTAATGCTGATAGCTTTGCATTGGGTGGAGCACATGCAACAATCTCATTAAAGTGACTTGGTTCTCAGACTCCCTCAGAAAATGTCATTATAAGGTTAAAACCTGCTACTAACCTTTGTAAGGCAAGCTGCACCATTACTGACACTTAAACACAGTCAGGTTTGGATATTTGGTAATCTGGCTAGTAACCAACTTCTGCTACCACACAGAATCATAACACTTTGGGCCATCCAGATAGCCTAGATCATGTCAGCAACAGGGCCCAGGATGGACATATTCCACACGTTGGTTTTCTTTACTCCAGTACAATGGCAAATATGACTTTCAGAAGTTGTGCCAGTCTGGGACAGGAAATACAACGTTCAATATTAAGTGTTTTTCCATTTGTAATTCAGTGGCTGATTACCTGTCTGTACTGATGAAGGTTACAAGCAGTTTATTTTAGGGATCATTTCTTTATAGACTATTCTTCCTAAATATAAATGCGAGAAGTGGGCTGTGGATAACCAGCTATGGTGATGACTGCAAACTAATAAAAGATGACCAAAGTCTGCAAGAAGGTCTACAAAAATACACACTTAGTACAGTAGTAACAAGCTTGCCTTAAACATCAACAAAAGAACCAGCATGTGACTTTGCAAAAAAGGATTAAAATATGTCTGCAAAACAAATAGTCAAATCATAAAAAAACACAGTAAAGATATAGGGGTGGTGGTAGACACCATTTTAAATGTTATCAAAGTCTGAGAAGTGCATTCTCCAGTCCATCTAATTCTAAAGGTCTTTTATAATCTCTCCAGAGAGATCACTGTACCACTTTGTACTTCACTGATTTCACCCCATTACTCAGTGATGCATTTTGTAGCCTTTGAAAAAGTAGCTGAAACTGCTGGAAAACATAGGAGTCATTACTATGGAAATCATAGGGATGAAAATTTTAAATTGTTCAGGTACGCTTTAGGAACTGATATTATATTTGATTTCTAATATATTACATAGAGGCAAAGTCTGATACAGTGTGTTTGAAAGGTTTTGTCTGGAACACACCTCCAGGGGAGTTAACACCAGGACAGGTTGCCTAATATTAAAAATAAATATCAGTAGTAGAGAAAACTTGACAGATTCATTACATGATGTTTTCCAAGATTATGGAATAAACTTCTCCTTAAGAATGTAAGAGGTCACTCATTAACTTCCTTTTTATTTTTTTCTTAATCTTTTTGCCTTCTGCTGACATCTCTGGCCATCAGACTTCCATGACCAATCAAATCATTTGTTCCCCATAGGAAAAGAGTCAGTTGCACTGGCTGTCACGCACATAGCTATTACTAAGAGGTTTTCTATTTAAGTCCACCCCCCCAGAGGTTGATGTGGGCACCCACATCACTGCAAGGGCATATTATGCCTTTCCCCTGCATGTGAGTGCACCCACCCACATGCTAATAAGGGCTGCCATCAATGTTATGGTAAGCCAAGCACACATCTACCATTACAGCTGTCTTGCCTGCAAGCTTTCACTTACATGTGGCAGAACAGCCACAGGACCACCTGTCTCTATACCGGAGTAAGTGGGCTGCCATTTGGCCCTCACTCCTTCCCTCCCCTGTCCAGCTCTTCCACTGTCTGATCTGTTAATCAGACTTAGGCTGTCTGGGTCATACTGAGTGGTTTATCTCTTACTACTATGCAGCCAGGCACGCATTAGCTTCCTTCACAAATAATCTTAACACATACGTTTGGGAAGCAATAAGGTTACAGCAATCAAACTTCTTAAAGGACAGTCAAACCCTGAAGTGGTAAACCACAAACATTTGTAATTCTTACAATTCCAAGAAAATTATACAGGGTCAGAGCCTCAGCACCTCTGCCTTTTGTTTGACAGTTCACAGTTGCTTTGGAGTCCTGTGTGCCTGATATTGTTCAATGTACTCTTGCAAACTTGTTGAAGGTGAACTCAGCCAAGGAAGGACTTAAAAAAGACTTTTGGCTTTTCCTGGTTAGGGGTTGCCACAGCGGAACTCTGGTCCACTCATGATTGGCAGTGGATTTTTACAGTGCCGAGTTGCCAGCCCGACGCCCAACCTTGAAAGAAGGCACGCCCATTCACACTTGCACCTATCTGCATGTCTTTAGTGTCACTCGACTATGGGGAGGACATGCAGACTTCACACAGAAGGCGCTCCAACCGAGTATCGAACGGGAGAACCTCTTGTGAGGCGAACTCAGCCAAGGAAGGACAAACGTTATAAATTGCAAGCTGTTATTCAGGATTCCTACACTCCTGAATAACAGCCTATAGCAAATGGAGGGGAATGAAAAGGGGAGTTTGATATTTAATACTCAACCTTGGAGAGTTCCTGAACAAAAGCTGATGTAAAAGGACCAGGTATTGTCTTTCAAATCATTACACTGTCATCTAAGGAATTGTATCAGATTTTCAGATCCTCTTTCCAATAAATGGTATGGGATTCAGTTACAGCAACTCCTTACATTCAGGGTTCTAATCAGGTAACCAACTTTTACAGAACTGCACATGTCTCCCTTATTTATCCCTATCCTCAGAATTCTGCAATGACTCTCAGACCAGTCTAAGATTACCTTAAGGGCATTACTGCTCATACACAATGTAATATTTTATTTGGTCACAGTTACCTAAAGGACTTGATTTGATGTTACCACTTGGTGGGAGCCTCCAAGTCTGCCAACACTGATTTGCCTCTGACTTTGCTAGAGTCAAAAAGCTTTTTTAACAGTTCCTTGTTCCACCTGGCATGCTTTACCCTTTTGATAAAGACACATTTTCATAGCCATAGCCTTCAAAAACACATGAAAACTCACCCTTCTCTAACTTTTCCTTGCTAATTCAGTTTATCTTTTTTTTTTTTTTTTTTTTTGAACAAACTCTTGAAAATACATTTCTGTATTTCATCTTTCTACCACTGTACAATGGAAACAGAACACAAAAACACAACAGAGGGGAAAACATACTACTTCCCCTGAAGTCATCGTTCTCACAATTTGTGCAAACTGCCTCACATCTGCACAAATCCACAGCATCACAAGCTCAGAAAGACAATCACCTTTAGCATCACTGACCTTATAAATATTTCAACTATTTTCCCCAGCCTTTACTCCCTGTGGCAATGCCACCAACCTTTTCTCAAAGACTTTATTCTCATTGTGGGAGTGATTAATATGCTCAGGGAACACTGACTGCTAGGATACCTTGCCTGACTCCATATGTGAAAAGAAATATAGTTCACTTATTGCATCTACAGCTCAATGTCTTTTCTGCTGTTTTCTCCCCTGGATACACTAGTATCAAGTAAAAGTAACAAATTATTTTTGTAATTCTTTTTATTGTCCACACTTACCGATCACGAGCATCCTCTCAATTTATCCATTTATTTCCCCTATCACAGACATTCGGCTAGTGGTGAGGATGACAGCCAGCTGAAGAAGATGATGTCATTCTGGCAGGTCAGGGATTTTGGTCCCTAACTCCTCCCTTGGTAGCATGATGTACAGCTGGATGGGAGCCTTCTTCATTCCCAGCCCACACCGACGTGCATGTTTCCTCACATGCTTTGAATCTACCTACAGCACTTGCTGGTTTGTGCGACTAAGCATTCACCTGAGCCCATGATTTTGCTGCTACACCCAGCAATCATCTGGTATCAGTGCTGTACTGAGACCAGACACATTACCCGGCCAAGGATAAGACAAAGCATTATCTCTTTATTCCCCCTTCCCCAGCTAGCTTCACCAGTGCCCAGATTTTTAATCAATACATGGTTGGTTGTGACACAGCCAGGATTTTATTCCCCTATACTGAATGTCTCGCAGTCAAGTACAAAATAATCACTCTCCTTTATCTCTGCCTTTTACTTCCAGCGAACCATTCCACTCTACCCTCAAATAGCAGGGAAGGCTGAAAAAAGGAAGTTCTACCACGATATTCCTGTTTAGAGTCAAACACGAAATCCATAACCCACATCAGTCTGTCTGCAAATTGTAACTCCCTATATTCATACTTGCTCATCATCAAGCCTTCGACTTACCTGTCCTGCTGTATCCAGAATATCCAAATTGGCAGGCTCATCGTCAATTCGGATCTGTACCTTGTACGCATCCTCTACAGAGGAGAAATTCAAACAAGCCATTAGGTCACTAATGAAGCAATGTCAAGTGAATATAACAGGAAAAATGGTGGTGCACACACACAGACATGTATACACATTAACACACAAGGATAATGCATGCATATATGTGTGTGTCTATGTGTTAGATTTTGTGTGTGTGTGTGTGTGTGTGTGTGTGTGTGTGTGTGTGTGTGTGTGTGCGTGCGTGTGTATGGGTGTGTGACTGCTCGTGTGTATTTGTGTGTGTGTGTGTGTGTGTGTGTGTATTTGTGTGTGTGTGTGTGTATGTAAAATAGAACATTAACTTCAGAGGTGATTATTCTTGGTTAGGAGGAAGAGTGCGGGAATTCACAGGGGTGTTAAAACAAAGAAAAGAAAATACCTACCTGCTGCCATCTAATGGTTAGGTCTTACCTACCTTGCCAAACAGCTATACATAACACTCCATGTCAGTAATATACATGTATGTGAATCCCTTTTCCAGAAATGGAAGAGGACATTCTACTACACATAACCTGTGCACAAAGATGTTAAGAATGTACTCTCTCTCTATTTTCTATTTTATTCCAGTGATTCATTTCATTCACTGTTTTTTTAATTGAGCATATTAGCAAACTTGCACATTTGATGGCTGCAAACCGCAATTCTGTCATGACCTTTATATCATGTCAGAAAAAAAACAGATGTAGTTTGGTAATGTACAGTGGAAGCCTTTTCTAGAAACAAATGTATATCTCTGTTTTCAGACAGTGTACAGCAATGTTAATAATAACTTCAAAATGACAAAGTTGGAAAAACAGCATACTTATTTAAGTTTACTACAAAGATATCAGAACTGTCTTGGTATCTCAGATAATCCTGTTATTTATGGCTGAGTTATAGCTGGATCTAACAGCAACAACCAAGGGCTAGCAGTGGACTCATTTAATGGTGCTGACTAGAAAGGGACAAAATGAAGTGCCTCAGAGGAATAGCTGAAGAAAAGGCAATGAATGATGCATGTTTCATACTACTCATTGCAGAGATTAGATGCATGACATGGTTCACCTGGCCAAGTGAAAAGGGGCATGAAGACAGGGTATCATTACAGTGAAATGAGAGGCTGCAGCAATGGATAATGTAAAGGGTAAAAACATGTATAAATGAATAAAATGTCCTCTACTGGACCTCAACCATGATCTGCCAATCCACTGCAGCAGGTTTCCAATGATAAATATGCTGCAGCATTTCCAGCCATAATTTTCAGAATAAGTCATCTATAATGTGTACGAGGACCTAGTGACCCAAGTATGAACAGCGTTCAAACTCACAGATGGTTTCCCAGTGGGAGTGCATGTGTGTGCCTGGTTTATACTTTGAGCCCACTGCTGTTCAAACTGGCAATGGACCACATTAGCAAACAGATCAGAGGAGACAGATTAATAAAGCTGCTGCATGCAATGTGGCATTACAAGCAGACTTTGAACAGGAACTTCAGTAAATGATAGGGGGATAAAATGGAAACCTGAAAGTACATGAGATAAAACTGAATACAAACAAGACAGCTGTCATGGCAGCAAATTGGAGAAATCAGAAGAAGATGAACATTGAGATAGAAGGGAAAATAGTGGAATGGATTAACAGCTTAAAAGGGAGGAGTGGTTGAGGAGAAGGCAAGTGTGAATGAGAAGGTCAAAGCTAGAATCAGTAGGTCTACAGCCAACTGGCACAGTGTGTCAGGGGTAGTATGTGGCAGAAGAATGCCAAAGAATCTAAAAAGTAATGTAAACAAAGCAGTAATACTTTTGTATGGTAAGGAAGCCTGAGCAGTGAAGGCAGAGCAGCTGAGGAAGTGAAAGGTGATGGAGATGAAGTGCCTGAGATGGTTGGTAGGATAGACGTTGTGGGACAAATGAAAAAAAAGTAGCTCCAATTGCAGAAAAGGTCAAAGAGAACAGATTACTCTGGTTCAAGCACATATGCAAGAAAGCAGATGATTTGGTGAAAAAAGATTTGAGAGAGGCAGTAAGAAGGCAAGAGGAAAGAAGGACATCTAGCAAAGAGATGAATGAATTGTGTGAGAGAAGACCAACAACAGCCAGTTGTGACTGCTGAAGAAGGGAGAAGAGTGCTCTGAATCAAGACAGGCTGCAACCTTTGGCATCACATCCAGATCTCATTTAGAAAATGGGAAAAGGGGGGTTGTTGTTGACGATGATGATAAATAACTACAGCTGCTGTGGCTGTGACTAATCCAGCCAGAAAACTGGACCAGGCTGGGGCCAAAAATAGGGCAATTTTGTAGGGAGGATCAACAGAAAGTGAACTAATGCTGTTATTATTTTTTCTTTTTACCTTTTTACATGAGTGAGCTACAAGCATAGTGTATTTATTTAGTTTGTTTGCAGGAGTAGTACACTGATCATAATAGACCATTTGCAGGCACAGCCTGGGTGAAGAAATTAAAAAAATAAATAAAACAGAACAAGTTCACAGAGTAATCTTTGAAAGTAGGTAATTCCATAGACAAAACAAAATGTTAATATTTTTAACAGAGTAGAAAAACAATTGTGAATTTTAGTATTAAAATATGAGGGGGAAGCAGCAGTTGAGAACAGAGGGTCAAAGCAGACGTGATGCAGGTGAGAAGGGATTTAGGTGATGTGTCCATTAGAAAAACACCTGCAGCCAGAATTTTGGTGCAGGTGCCTTTTGAGTTTTGCTCTGAATGGGGGGAAATAGGAGACTTCTTTATGATGAGTGGGGAGGAACTGCCAGAGTTTGGGTACAAGAATGGAGAAGGAATATTTGGCATGGAGAAGGTATGTTTGGAGTATTTGGAGTAAGGACGCTAATTGGGAGAGGTTGCGGAGGTTGTAGGGAGTGGTTTTATTATGGAATTTGGCTGAAAGAAGTGAGAAGGCACCTAGTCAAAGTAGTTTGAAAAGAAAAGACCTTAGGAGTAACTCAGCTCTGTAGGAGATTGGCAGTCATTTGGCCTTGCAGATGAAGATGTACTGGTGATCCTAGGGGTGTAAGCTGGGGGGGGGGATTGGAAAAGAACCATCAGATATTGATTTTAATGGTCTGTAGAGTAGATTAGTTTGTTTTAGAGCTGTGGCTATGATGAGAAGCCTGTACTCAAGTTGAGCAAGGAGGACTCCTTTACCTACTGCAGCTCTAGCTAGTCTGGAGAAAAAGACTTACTGAGACTCAGAAGATATGCATAAGGCAACTGTGGGAATCAAACCTATGACTATACACGGAAGCTCACAGCCTTATTCCTCTCTGTTGTACTGCCAGACTACAAAGATGTAATGCACAGTGTCTATTCTAAAGATGGACACAATATACTGAATGACTTTATCAGTAGGGTTGGCATCACCGCACTTAATAAATATAATTTAATACAGTACAACAGGATTGTACCTAGAGTGAGTGTATATGTTTGTGAACTGTCTTTAGGAGCAAGTTCTCAGCATGGTCATCTAGGGTGTAAGAACTTTTTTTTATTTATTTTCCTGAAATGGTATTCATAAAGCCAGTGCATGTCACACGGACAAGCTAGTGGCATACCTATTTCCCATGTAAATCTGGCTTCCTTCCAATTTCCCTTGCTTACTGTGTGACTATGGGCAAACAATACTTGGGTCCAGTGTGCTTATCCAGTTAAACTGATACAATAAAAAATCCAATACAACAGGATAGGGGAAATAAGGGGATAATTCTCTACTCTAACGAAATACCTGTTCCAGCTTTGAAAGAATCAAGCTTTCATAGCAAAGATAAAGATCATAATGGAAGAGCATAAGGTTTAACCTGGCTTTATCTGGAGGTAAGAAATAAATAAGTCTGGTGTGCAAGGTCTCTGTATTCCTTTATTTGTTTTTGAAGGTACTCATCTGCAAGTTGTCCAAGCATAGCTACACCTGGATATTTTATGATCAGGAAATTTATACCACTGTTTTTCAAGTGTATAAACACATGGCAGGAAGTCAAAGTAATGCCTTTAACTTGTATAAAACCTCACATGCATGCAGTAAAAGAACTACAACTGAGCCAGGCAACTTAACATAATAAAATTGTATCTTAGAGTATCACAAGGTTCAAGAATATGATATGTCTGTACAGATGTAACATACTGTGTTTATGACTGGCTCTCTGATGATCACATGATTATGTGCATGAGAAACAGATGCCAAGAAATTAAAACTTCCAGGGGGAAGCTTAAGAGATTCATCTCTTGACACCCATTTTGCAACACATAATTATGGTTATGATACAGACCAAGTCATAATCTTTTGTAAAACATGGTGAACTTTAGTTCTCCCCAAAAACAGGCTGTATGGCAGTATGAGGTTTTTAATTATTGGTTGAACAACATTTTGCTTTCCTTCTCACTGTTATTCATGTGATAGTGTAAATTATATTACTACTTTTAAAGCTGTTAACTGCTTCCTGATACAGATCCCTAGTTAATGTCACATGTATGATGACTCCATAGTTGCAAACTATATTGCATATTTTAAAGCGGTTAACTGATTCCTGAAACAATTCCCAAGTGAATGTCACCTGTATTATAACTCCAGCAGTGCAAATTATATTACAGCTTTTAAAGTTCCTTCTTGAAACAGTTCCCTGGTGAATGTCACATGTATGATGGATCCAGCAGTGCAAATTATATTACAGCTTTTAAAGCTAACTGCCTCCTGAAACAGTTCACTAGTGAATGTCACCTGCATGATGGGTCCAGCAGTGCAAATTATATCACAGCTTTTAACGCTGTTAAATGCTTCCTGAAACAGTTCCCTAGTGAATGTCACTTGTATGATGGCTCTAGCAGTGCAAATTATATTACAACTTTTAAAGCTGTTAACTAAGCTGTATTACATAGAAGCTTATGATTGGATCTTCAGTCATAATCAACTTATTATGTGTTTGAGATGTGGATGCCAAGAAATTCACTTTGAGAAAGAGGCTCAAAAGATGAATCTTGGTATCTGTTGAGAACACACAATTGAAGATCATCCAATCATAACTTGAGCATTATGTGCTACCCATACTACTAATTATTGACAAAAAAAAGAAAAGAAAAGTTAAAAACAGAAGGTGTAGGAACGTGAAGTTTTTCATGGGCTTTAAAAGACAGTAAAGCAGCACTGTCAAACAGCACAATAAAACAAAATTCTCCTCTGTAGACTTAATGACTTTAAAAGCAGTTAGCCACTTTGCATTGACACACTTTCTAAGTGTGGCACAGTGAAGTTCTAACAGTTTTTAAAAGCTGTTTTATCTTCTGTTGTGTTTCGTTGCCAACTGGCACTGTCTGCTGTTAGTTCACTGTTCAAGATCTAGTCTTAACAGCCCTTAGTTGTCCTTAACAAGGACAGGTCTTGCACTACAGAAAGGCTTAAAAAGTTTATTGTTTTCCAGACTTTTGAATATAATCACAGCTCTCCATGCACTGCATGTATTACTCATCCACTTGTCATTCGGAAACTTGAAAACTATAGTGAAAGTAGGGGTAGAACTCAGATTCATTATCACTAAGTCCCCCTAATGTCACCCGGCTAAAGAGTTGTGACACATTTTTTAAACTATCACCACTTTTGCAAATATAATGGCCAAAAGAGCAAAGGCATAGCTAGTCAGGAGCTCTGTCAGCTAAACAGAAAGTAGTGACAGGCAAAAGTAAGACTCCACAACCCATGGATACATTTGAAATGGCAAGGAAGTGCTAGAGATAACAGTCAAGGTGCAATCCAAATAATAGGTATTTGACAGTAAAAGGCTGTCACTAAGGGTGGTTAGAAGATGCGGGGTAGGACTAAATAAAGTACAAGTGGGGTCTCCAATGCTGGGATTCTGGAACACAGAATAAAATCACTAGAAAATAAAATGCTAGCTCTGCTATTGACTATGCACAGTTTAGAAATTATTCTCAAGCAAGGCTCACTTGCTCACTGTCTTAAGAGTTGCATCCAACTCATATGGTGACACCATGAACAATGGATGAAAGGGCAGCTACTTCCCTAGTAGAATTACATTTTTTTAAGTAAGACATCAAACTCCTAATCTGGCACAAAAAGGTATTCTGTTAACAAAACATCCAATGGTTAATAAGGATTACCTTAACCACAAACATAAATATACAACAAATAACCTACTGCAAGAGTCCTCATCAATCTGAATGGACAAAAAAGTACAGTTTTGTACCTACCATAAATGTAGATGTCCGAGTGTTGACACTGCTGCAGTCATTACACTTGGGTTATCCTGCCGTCTTAGTCTGGCGTCGGTTGCTGTCGCCTCCTCCCTAACATCAGTGTGACAAGGGTATACAAGATGCAGCCGACGCCATTTTCTTCAGTTTGTCTTGCCCCAGATGTCAGGTGCCCTCAAATAGGTAGGCAATTCAAATTGCTAGTAAACAATACCAAAGAAAAGCAAACAACCATTTTTAGTTACCAGCAAATACTCCCCATAGGTAATAAAGGGTAGATGCCCTAGGTAAGTACCAGATAGTAAGAGGGGAAGGAGGGAGGGTAACCTGGACTGCAGCAGTGTCAACACTCAAACATCTACATTTATGGTAGGTACAAAACTGTACTATGTTCATCGTGTTACACTGCTGCAGTCATTACAAGGGTGGAATCCCAAAGCTGAGGTAGGGAGGCTGGATCTATAAGGCATTAGGGGTGGCTATAAGGCCCTGCAGTACAGCAGTGGTGAAGCCAGCTCTGGATTTGGAGTATAAAGGCAAATGGTAATGTTTGGTGAAGGTATGCACAGAACTCCATGTTGCTGATTCCAAAATATCCTTGGTAGGTACTCCTCTGAGGTAGGCTGTTGAAGTGGCTGTTGCTCTGATGGAGTGAGATCTAATGCTGCTACGTACAGGTTTCCCATGGTGGGTATAGCAGAAACGTATACAGCGTCCTATCCATTTTGAAATAGCCTACTTTGAAATGGCTTTTCCCTGTGCTCCTGCAGCGTATGCTACCAATAATTGCTCAGATTTTCTGAAAGCTTTGGTTTTGTCCAAGTAGAAGCGTAACTGTCTGTGAATGTCCGAAGAATGTAATAGTCTCTCCCCTTTGTTCTGTGGTTTTGGATAAAAAGTTGGCAAGTGAATTGTTTGGTTTAGGGCCACACTTGATACCACCTTTGGCATAAATGTAGGGTTAGTTCTTAAAGACACCCTGTCCTGGTGGAAGATGAGGAAAGGTTCCACTGCCATTAGTGCCTGTAATTCTGAAACTCTTCATGCTGATGTTATTGCCAGTAGCAGAGCAGTTTTCCAAGAAATGTATTTTAATTCTGCTGTGTTAGCTGGCTCAAAAGGAGGTAAAGTTAATTTTTCCAAAACAAAGTTGAGGTCCCAAGTTGGTGTAGGTGCTCTACTGGGCGGTCTTAGTTTCTAGCCCCTCTGAGGTATTGTTTGAGCAAAGGATTAGAAAAAAATTGGTATACCCATGTTGTAATGAGCAGAGATAGCTGAGGCGTGGATCTTGATGGATGAAAAGGAGAGGCCCTTGTCCAGCATCTCAGTTAAGTATTGTAGTATCTGAGGAATGTTTGGGAAAAGAGGGTCAAGGCTGTGCGCTTCGTTCCAGGCACAGAATCTTTTCCATTTATCCGAGTATGCTTTCCTGATGCTAGGCCTTTCTGGCCTCCAGAATGACATCCATAACCGCTTTGTTGAGAGGCATTGCTTGCTTGACTAGGGAATTTTCCATGCAGCTAGGTTTAAGGTCTTTAGCTGGCTGTGAAGTATCTAATTGTTGTGCTGTGTCAGCAACTGTGGGATTTGAGGTAAAATCCAGGGTGGGTCTTGTGCTAAGTTCTTTAAGATTGGGTACCAGTGCTGGTGTGGCCAGTCTGGTGCAATCAGGATCATTTTTGGCTCTTCCTGCCTGGCTTTTATGAGTACCTTTGGAAGGAGAGGTAAAGGAGGGAAAGCGTATACTTGTAGTTTTTTCCAGCTGAATGAGAGGGCATCCACTTTCCATGCTTGTGGATGGTAGCACCTTGTGCAGAATTTCTGTAATTGGCTGTTCTTTGGGGAAGCAAACAGATCTATGTCCGGGCTCCACCATTTTTGTGTTATCATTCTGAATATTTGTGGGTTCAGTTCCCATTCGTGTGGGTCCATAATGTTTCTGCTTAGGTCATCTGACAGTGTGTTTTTCTCTCCTGGCAGGAATTGTGCTTGCAGATGAACTTGGTAGTTTAGAGCTGTGTTCCACAAGGTCAAGGCTTGTCTGCAGAGGGGGTAGGAGTGTGTGCCCCCTTGCTTGTTTATGTACCACATAACTGTGGTGTTGTCTGTCTTTAGTAGTAATTGTCCTGGATGTAGTAGGTCCTTGAAAGCTATAATAGCATTTTGTACAGCTAGCATCTCTTTTTGATTGATGTGGAGATGTCTTTGCTCTGTGGGCCACTTGCCCTGGATACATTTTCCTGCCATGTGTGCTCCCCAGGCGTAATCCGATGCATCTGTTGTCAGTGTCTGCCTGGCTGTGGGTTGAGTGAAAGGCTGTCCCTTGTTGAGGTGACAAGCTTGTGCCCACCATCAAAACTCCTGTTGTAGGCAAGGAATTAGTGGTATAACTGTTTCCAAACTTTGACAGTGTTGAGACCATACGCTCTTTAGGTACCATTGTAGTTTTCTCATATGCAGTCTGGCATATGGAATTAGTAGTATGCAAGATGCCATGTAGCCCAAGGCCTGCAGAATTTTTCTTGCAGGGATTTGGGTCTTTGTTGCCATTCATTGAAAATATTGAGTCAGTTGTCCTTGCTTGTTTGGCGTGAGATAAGCCATCTGGGCCATTGTGTTCAAGCTGGCACCCAGGAATTTTATCTGTCGTGAGGACACTAGTTTTGATTTATTTTTGTTTACTGTGTACCCCAGGCAACTTAATAACTTTTTTTCAATAAAAGGACGTCTCTGAGTCTTTTCTTGGATTCTGAGTAATCCTGACCTTCTCAATGGAAATGCTCCCTCATGGTATGTAAGGTCTCCCCAAAGGAGTAATCCTCAGGTGGAGATGCTGATGGAATTGATTCCTCAGCATCAGAATCCTCATAAGGGGGTAAAGAATAACCTAGGTCCAAGGAAGAGTCTGAGGAAATGGACACCTGGTCAGAAGATTCATAGTCTGCATCCTGTCTGGGCCTTTTATCAGGAGGGGGATGGGACCCCCTGATCAGGGTGATTAGGTCCTCGGCCATTTTTAGCATTTGTTTCTTAGACATGGAAGCCTGTCCTGGAGATAGTTGTGTCTGTTTCTTTGCTTTTAAGGGAGGCTTAGACTTAACAGAGGGTTTTAATGGTTAACTGGGTAGGTCTGAAAACACCCTCTGTAGCTGTGGATTGCTCAGCTACTTCGGTTCCCTCTGAAGGTTTAGGATCGGTAAGCTGAAGACCAAGTGCATCCATAGGCCCAGCCAGCTCCATGTGGGAGTCGGAGGTGTTCTGTGGTTCTGTAGAAGTGGTCATCAGGGGCTGCGTAGGTGCCTCGCTGAAAACCGGAGAACCGGCAACCGGCCTAGAAGAGGCCTCGTCATCAGTTTTGGGCCTCGGATGCCTGTCCTTGTCCTTTTTATGCATTGCGGTCGTTGGAATTTCCAACGGCATGGTGTAATTGAATTTTCTACCAAAATAATGTCGGGCAAAATCAAACCAACGTTTAATAGTGCGCTTGTTAAACCTAGCACAAAACCGACAACCAGTGACGTCGTGGTTAGGGCCTAGGCATGGAACACAATAGGAGTGGAAATCCTTATGAGGTATTTGCTTCCCACAAGAAATACAGTTATTAACTTTTACTGACATCGGTCTGAGGCAAGAAAAAGTTTCCCCAATGGGGTACTTAGCTCTTTTAGAAGACTTCAGTTCTGGATTCGGAAAGAAAATCTCAGGAGTCGGCCGACTGGCACTTGTGAACTGCTTCTGCTTTGGGCACCGCACGGCAAGAAAGACTGAAGAAAATGGCGTCAGCTACATCTTGTATACCCCTGTCGCACTGACGTCAGGGAGGAGGTGACAGCAACCGACGCCGGACCAAGTCTTTGGAACTCTGGCGAACTGCAGGACCGCCTGACGGCAGGATAACCCAAGTGTAATGACTGCAGCAGTGTAACACGATGAACATCACTGAAATCCCACAAGGGGTCAGTGAAAACTGTGGATCAGTAATGCTTAAGGCAGTTTTAACATGATGACTGTAATCCAGTCCTCGAATCAGTCTGCTTTAATGAATGCTAATATGCAAACCCTTAAAAAAAAGATGACATATACATGCCTTATGTATGTGTACATAAGTGATAGACTGCAGATGTGGAATGCATGGCCACTTAATAAATGCTGCAAAGTTAATGGAAAGGCAGTAGAAGAAGAAATATGTGACTAAGTATAGATGATTAACTATCTGATATATGCAAATGAATTACTATCCCATATAGTTAGTCCATGAATTAAATGTTTATATTAATATACTATGCAGATGAATTATTTACTAACAAATGTGCTAAATAGTCCACAAAGTCTTATTCACTTTTTATCTTAATGTAATTCTTTTCTTTTGCTTTCTTTCCATATTTATATTTTTTCACATAACAAAACTGACAGTAGATGCTATTCATGTTAAAAGGAGACAAGTGATAGCAACCATGTCAAACTGCTTCTTCAGGAAAAAGCAAAAGTTTACTTCTGAGACCATCACAACTGCAAACTTGACATTTACTCGAGTTGTAGTAGTTGCAGAATTTCTTAGGCAATGTGTGGTTAGAAGGCTGCACCACAAAAACAATGCATTGCTGTATATATCTGGTTTTGTTCCATCAGAGAACAGTATATAAAGGCAATGGGCTATATTAAAATAATCTTCTACAAAATCTGTTTCAATGATCTTTCCTACATCCACATTACAGGGTTTATAATTAAACATTCTGAAGTAGAAAAATATCAGTTATTAATCTGAGATTCACTTGGTAGGGGATTTGGTTGAGATTTTTTCCAGTATTTTAAGAAGATAGTTAATACTGATCCCAGACTGTTATGGATTATTTTCTTGTAGTGGTTTATTTTATCTGGATTCAACATTTTTTAATGTCATTTAGGAAACACTTACATGCCATTAAGTTTTAAGATGGTTTATATTAGTTCACCGCATTTTCCACAGTTTATCTGTTAGGATCAATGTTGATTATTTTTTATGACATCAAATGGAAGTACGCATATTTAATTTTATTTTTCTGTTCCTTAGAGTTACTGAGTGTATTTATTTAAGAAAGGTGATATTAAAAGCACATCAGCCATAATCTACTTAGTTGTAAACAGAAAAAAAAAAGATTGTTGTCATTAGGTCATACAGAGAATTAAGGCCATATATGAACACAACTATGACATAAAAAACAAAAATGAAAATAATTCAATATGTCACCCACTTAAAAAAGTTCATTTTGGAATTTTGGAACAGGTCATCCACAACCCACATGGAGATAAATGGAAGGTGAATTTGTCTGGCAACGTAGGCTATGTGCCACTTTCCCACACGATTAAATTAATACACCTCTATTACATCTGTTTTACAAAAGAAAGCTGGAAAGTTATAATTGGATTTTAAACCACCCCTCATTTGTATTCCTGTTTCTATTATACTTTTATTTATTTGCAGAACAAGTTCTGAGAGTTTTTAAGTGGTTATTTTTAGCAGACTTGAAGGAGTTTTAAGACAAATTAATTTTGTTACTATGTCTTTTAAAAATATGCTTGTATCAATTTAATTTATGCAATTTTCCAATGAAACAACTGCTTTACGTGGTATATACTGATGCTGTTCAACATTTTTTTTATTCTGATGAAGTCCCTCAGCGAGATGAAAGCACTCAATAAATTTATATTTTTAAATCATTGTTGAACTTCCATGGACACTATTCCATGTTTGGTTATTAGTTCATTTTACTCATTCCTCACGGTTTCACTTTTTGTAACCTTTTAATAAAATAATACTTCAATTCTCCTCTAAAATACTCACTTTATATCTTTAGACTATGTTCCCCTGTTTTTGGGCATCTTTACTCTTTTCAGACAGGATACCCATGTAAAACTCTGTAGATTTCCTTGAGGTACTTTAAAATTCACTCTCATTCCCTCTATACCCACCTTCTTTTCTCAAGATTATATAGATTCACCTCTTTGTGGTGCTGTGGTAGCGTTGTCGCCTCACAGCAAGACGCTGTCCAGTTCGATTCTCAGCTAGAGCATCTTCTGCGTGGAGACATGCATGAATGGGCATACCTTCGTTGAAGGTTGTGCGTCAGAGCTGGTAACTCGGCACGTAAAAATCAACTACCAATCATTAGTGGACCGGAATTCCGCTGTGGCGACCCCTAACCGAGAAAAGCTGAAAGACACAAACATATAGATTCACCTCTTTCAGTTGCTTCTTATGACTTGTGATGCAGAACATAACTACATAAATACTCACAAAACTCTAAATGGTAATTAGCTGTCAATAAAGAAAGGCAATAACTTCTTGTTTTCTGGTTGTGGTGTTTCTTTCCATGCAGTCTACAATTTTCCAACCTTCTTTGCTGGTTTCTCATCCTTCTTGCCAAAAGTTAAGTTATGTCATGTGACTATCCAAAGTCCATTTTCTCTGTCGTTGCTGCCATGTTCATCCACAAATGTTTAATGCTTTCCTGAGTTTCTGCTTCTCAGATTCATTTTTTGTACAGAACTTAAAAGTGGCATGCTTTAAACTATCCAGTCAGTTTTTACAGCTTTCTTATCATTTATATACCTTCGTGTTTATCAGCCTTATTGTATAAATGTTAGTGTTTAATAAGGATCATTTTACAACCTCATTCATTTACAAAGACACTGAGGAGGACCAATCCTCGTACTGACTCCCTTCATTATCTCCCACTGGTTGATATTCTAATGTAACTAGGTGTTTTGCCACCTTGTGCAATTCCCCGAACTGGCTCAAAGAAAAAAAAAAGGTCTTCTTTTCAAAGCTGAAGACCCCCCCACCCCCTAAAAAGTTATAAATGTAATAAGCAGCTTGTTGCAGTTAAACCAATACACAAACTGAACACTTTGGTATCATATCAGGGTTGGGAGGATGGCCTAATGGTTAAGGTGTTTGCCTTACAAACACAAGGTGCAGGGTTTGAGTCTCACAAAGGATTATTGGCTAGGCTTAAAATGGCTCCCAAGGGCAGTTAGCTTAGTGCTAATCTATGAATCTAATCTATATCCTTGTGGCTTCATAAAGCAATGCCAGCACTACATTCTCACACCCTCAGCACATGCACATCTCCCTCCTTAATTCATTGCACCCACAGCAGCCACTCCCTTCACCCTACCTTAGTTAAGACTCTGCTTTTTACTATAATGGTTTGGGTCACACTGTGGAGACAGTGTTTCACACATGTTGCCATCCTAGAGCCCACAATAAATCTACATAATTTGTTCAATAACTCCACATACTAAATTACAGACTTTCAGGTTGCAAAGGGTGCCAAAGTTTAAATCAACCCCCTCCCATCCATACACTTTATAGGCATTCAGATTGTGAGAAGTCTTCAACCATGGAACATAGAGTTCATAGAATCATCCAAGAAAGCTCTCAGGAATGGCAGAAGTATGTGATTATATATGTAAAACAATAGAAATGATGCAAACATAATGTCTGAAGTTGGGTTTCATGTAAGTGGATAATGGGCAGCAATAGAAGAAACAAAGAATAGGGCCTTGTCTTGAAGGACATCATGGCATCAGCTACAGTACAGGTAACACCAGGTCAGCCTGCTGAGAAAATCTTGCTTGGAAATACTGAGACACTTGGGTATCAATTAACAAAGTAAAACAAGGATCATGGATAAAAAAACCTGGGTATCTGGTAATACTGCATTCTAACAGTGTCATTATACCAGACAAGTGTTAACTCTATAAAG